>NC_080380.1:89420711-89646794 GCF_014773155.1 Arachis stenosperma
CAAGATAATAAATAGGTTAAAGGAGACTAAGCAACATAGCATACCCAGAAATTTGTGAGCACGTCCTTCCTTGTACATCTTTTGCTCTCAGTCTAATCTTCCTGAAGGCGTGGTCCTCATCACCTTGAAGATCAACAAGTGAGACCTCAGACACTCTATGTTTGAGTCCTTCTCAAGCAATATATCATTCGCACAAATTATTAAAATATTAACAACATAAATACTAATAAATTGACCTTTCAACTACTAACACCCCAAATTAAAAAATATTCTAACAACAAAAACAAAGCCTTGTCCCACTAGGTGGGGTCGGCTACATGAATCAAACGACGCCATTGTGCTCTGTCATGTATCATGTCTACAGAGAGACCGTTTACATGTAGATCTCGTTTGACCACCTCAAGGATGGTCTTCTTAGGTCTTCCTTTGCCTTTCACCCCTTGTCCATCTTCCATCTCATCCCCCTCCTGACTGGGTGTTTTGTCAGTCTTCTTCTCACATGTCCAAACCACCTGAGACACGATTCAATTATCTTTTCCACAATGGGTGCTACTCCAACTCTCTCCCTTATATCTTCGTTCCTTATTTTATCCAATCGCGTATGACCACTCATCCATCTCAACATTTTCATCTCTGCCATACTCAGCTTATGTTCGTGCTCCTGTTTGGCCGCCCAACACTCCGTACCATAAAGCATAGCCGGTCTTATAGCAGTGCGATAGAATTTACCTTTAAGTTTTAAAGGCACTTTTTTTGTCACATATAAAACCAGATGCACTCCGCCATTTTGACCAATATGCCTGGATCCTATGATTTACATCTTGTTCAATCTCTCCATTATCCTGTATGATGTACCCAAGATATTTAAAACTTTTAACTTTTGGTAGGATGTTTTCTCCAATCTTCACCTCTATATTAGGGTTTTCCCTTCTCAAACTGAACTTACATTCCATATATTCCGCCTTGCTACGGCTTATGCGCAGACTATACACTTCTAGAGCTTTCTTCCATAAGTCCAACTTCTTATTTAGGTCTTCTCTTGACTCTCCCATAAGGACGATATCATCGGTAAAAAGCATGCACCATGGCACAGGCTCTTGGATGTGCTCTGTGAGTACTTCCAAGACTAATGTGAAAAGATATGGGCTTAAGGATGATCCCTAGTGTAATCCTATACCAATAGAAAATTCCTCTGTCACACCACCTTGAGTAAATACATTCTAAAGATTCACAAGCACTGTAATGCTATAGTATATTAGTAGATAAAACAATGGATCCAACTATCCAATTGAATAATCATTCAACAATAGAGAAAAAAATGAAACATGTCTAAACTACTAATTTCCATGTATCAATGAATATAAAGAGGATTACAAATTAAATCTAAAATTAAAATAAATAAAAGAAAAGAGAATAAACAAAAACCTTAGTGCCCTGAGTACTAAGTCCGTATCAGTTGTGTGCTTGAAAATCATTTGAATGTACCTCACAAATAGAGGATTTTTTTGTTGGAGCCACTAATGTTGCCTCCTAGTGCCTTCACAAAGTGCTAAATAAATTTAGGGTTCCCTTCATAAGTGGTGGTAGCAATGAGATTACCATCTACCATTGTTGTTGCCATGGTGTCTGGTTCAACACAACGAACACCGGAGGCAACCAATGCCGGTTTGACAGGAGGAAAAGTGGTGCACTTGCGATCTTTAGCTACACATGCAGTCGCCAGAATCAACTGTATGTGGCAAATGGAAGCAAGTGCTTTGTAGAACTGAAAAACTTGATCACCAGTGCCACAACAAGAGGATCGTGAGCAAGATAGTCTGGCGTTCTTCCACCCGGTAACAGTAGCCCGTCATAGTTTGCAACATCAATTTAAGCAAACTTTGCATTGAGAACGAAATTGTGACCACGTGCCTTAGACTTACCAATATGCAATGCCCTCAACAACATGAAAAATCTACATGCAAAGCTCAAAAATTGGATTCCTAAACAAAACCTCTTTGCATCTAAACATAAAGAATATGAAATCCATTTTCAAAATACTATACAGAATCTTCACATGTGAAAAAACCCTTTTCAATTGCAAGTATTCTAAGCTGTAATCTCATTATTATAAACTCATCCTTTGCCTCTCATAAACACTGCAGTTGAATAGGAAATCAATTAAAACTAGAACCTTAATCATTAGCAATAAATTATAATCATAAGAGTTGAATCCCAAATCAAATCCAAATAGAAATCCCAATCACAGAACTCCTAAAATCGGAACCCTAAACCTTTGAAATTTCATATCCAAATACAAATCAATACATACCTATAAGACGATGTGAGCACAGAGAGGACGATGAGAAGTGCAGAGATGATGATGGTGAGGGCGGCGCAGCGACGATCAGTGCAGCACGGCGAAGAGGAATGACGGTCAGTGCAGCGATATGGGGAGTGGTGAGTGGGGCGATGGTCAGTGCAGCGATATGGTGAATGGTTAGTACGGGCAACGATCAACGGCAACGGTGAGAATGGCAAGGTGATGAGTGCCGATGGTGAATGGTTCATGCGCGAAGAGGAGCTGGTCAGTGCAGTGATGTGGTGAGTGGTGAGTGGCGACTAGTGGTGAGTAGTGAGTGGCGGTGAATGGTGAATGGGGACCGATGGTCAATGGCGATGGTGAGAATGGTGAAGGTGATGAGTGTCGATGGTGAAGGGTTTGTGCTTTTAGGGAGAATGGCAAAGGTGAGCTCTCTAAAAATGAAAGCGCGATCGAATTGAAGGTCATGTGTGTGCTTTTGGGAGAAAAGGGAAAAAAAATTTACCAAGTGTTAGCATTTGATCCTAGATACATTAGGCATCACTTTTGAAGCGCACCCAAAACATAAAAAATAGCTTACTCTTCAAAAGCGCTCTTTTTGGTGCGAAAAGTGCACCCATAGACATCAACATAAGGCTACGCTTTATAAGTGATTTTTTATTGTATCTAAGGCTACACTTTTTAAATGATGCTATAATTGTGTTTTCTATTCTCTTATACAAGAGAAACACGGAGAAAAGCGTATATGCTTTTGAAATGTAGTTTAAAAAAAGTGTGGTTGAATGGATATTTTTTGTAGTGCTTGGTGATTCAATTTCTCTTTAACCTAATTAATCGCTAATCCCTTAGTCAATTACTTAAGAAAAGAGTTGAGTAATGTCTACTAATTTATAAAACCACACAATTCATAAGAATATCCCAAAGTTGATTTTATGTCACTTATCAAATCTAGTTTCAAAACTTAAGAATTATGAGAATCAGTTTTCAAGCTTAATTCAATTAATCAACTTTTTCAAGAAGTTAAAAGAATTCAAATCAGAGAAGAATTATTTTCCAACACATTCAAACCCTTTAAGATGAAGAATGAAAACCTTTTTCTTAAGAAAAAATTAATTCATTAATCAAAGGTGTAAAAAGCTAGAACATTAATCCATGGAATCAACAGAGCTCCTAACCTTAACCAAGGAGAATTAGTTGCTCATGTTCTTCCTTGAAATCCTGGAAAAAAACAAAACTTTATAGAGAGCCTCAACAAAGTATCTCACTTCTCCATAAATACTAACCCTAATTTAATTCAAATTCAAACTAAAACAGAATCAAGTTTAATACAAAATCAAATCTAACTAATTAATGATTGCCTCTAGCAAAACTGTCAATTTATCTCCTTACAAATCCTCAATTAATGCTGTAATTTGAGACTTTAAATAGAGCCTTGAATTGATGAGGGATTAGAGGTCTTTTAATGAGGGGATTAAGGCCCTAGGAGATCATATTCTCATGTGGTACGTGAGATCCCGGCATGTTACGTGAGGCTCAACCTTGAATTAATTTGCCCTTTGTGATGCTTGGCGTACCATGTGAAAGAAGAGTTCTACATGGTATGTGGCCTTTAAAATCCTCAGATTGTGGCTTCTGTGTGGTCCTGGCATGGTATGTGAAAAATCCCTCGTCCCACGTGAATCTGCATTTGTGCGTACGCACGCAATCATGCGTGCGCACATTACCTAAAATCTCCTCCTCGTGGGAATGAACGCATACATGCGTACGCACAGTAGCGCGTCTTACATGAAAGGTTTCTCATACCACGTTGAGTCTTCTATGTACCACGCTAAAATGGGGGGTCATTAATGTGAGCCAAACGTCGGATCAGAATTTCACAAAATAATTCCGTTGTAAATATAGTTCTAAACCAGCAATTGAATCGAATCAAAGTTTAATTTGTTTGTCACAATGCAAACCAATGAAATCCGAGAGCATTAAACCTCATGTCATCTCTCAAAGGAATTGTAGTGAGGTATGTGTGTTATCGGTTATGAGTATAAGAAGGGGGTTTGCAGATAAATAGGCGAGAAATTAAATAACAACAAAGTAAAGCTAACAACGAGAGAAGTATAAATGCTAAAAGACATTCCTGGGTAGGATTGAGAATCACGGAGTTCCTATCCAAATCATTGACCACAAACATAGAGATTACCTAGAGTTAATCCCATTTAGTCATCTCCAACATCGGGAGAAAGTCAAATAGGCATAATCAACCGGGCTTAGTCAATCTCAATCCATGGATCTTACTTGTTAATGGAAACGAGATAATTAAGATCTCCAAATTGTCAATCAACTCGGACATTAGTGACATCAAGGTCACCTAAATTACTCAATTTCAAGACAAGAGTGTAAAAATCTACCCTAAGACTAAAGGAGGCATTTCTACAAACACTTGAAAGGCATAAAAGGAAAGCATCATAAAATTGCAATAATAATAAAATCTAAAACTATCAAATAAAAGATAACAATAATAACAACTCAATTAAATATCAATAAACATGAAAACATCAAATTGCATTAATAGAAATCAAAAGTAACAAAAGTTCATGAAACTAAAAGTGATACACATGAGAAATTATTAAGATAAACTAAGAGAATCAAGACAATTAAATAAGGAAAAGCAATTAAAACTAGATCAAACAAGAATTAAAACCTAAATCTAAGAGAGATTAAATTAAATCTACCCTAATTGCTCCCCCCTTGATCTTCCTTGAAAATTGCATCAAATACTTCAGAAATGAGTTGAATTAGGCCCAAAATTGGCATGAAATTGTGACCCACGTATCTACTTAAGTAAATCACGTGCTGGCAGTCATGCGTACATGTGTACACACAAATTGGCGAAATTCCTTGTCATGCTTATGCATAAGGCATGTGTACGCACAATTGGGCAGATTTCCAAAACTTCATTTCTTCATGAATTCTCCACTTTTGCATGCTTTTTCCTTCACTTCTTCAATTCATCCTTTCCTTCCAAGCCTGAAATCACTCAAAAAACACATCAAGATATCAAATGGAATTAAAGTAAATTAAATTTAGCAATTTAAGAGCCTAAAAAGCATGTTTTTACTCTTAAGCACAATTTAGGAGAAATCATGAAACTATGCTAATTCCATGAATAAATGTAAGATAAATTGATGAAATCCACTCATTTCAGCACAAGATAAACCGTAAATCTGTGGTTTCTCAATCGTACGTATGCATGGTGTCATGTGTATGCACGATGGGTAATTTTCATCCCTTGTGCGTACGCACAACTTCCGTTTTGGTGTTGTACGCCAATTTTTTCATGTCCCACGTGAAGATGCTTTGTGTACCTAGGAGTGCATAATAGAGTGGCGTGGCACGTTAGGGTTTTCATGTAACACGTGAACCTTCTGTTCAAAACAAAAAGCATTCTATTTGCATCATAGAGCTTATTGTTTGCTCCTTCTTTTCTTGTTCTTCTTGCTCTTGGCTCCCTTTCCTCTTTTTCTCTTTAATCTTCACCAATTTTCTTCTAAATTTTCCTGTAATCAATGAATGCACACTAACTCAAAGTATTGCTCAATTAATCATTAAATCACTGCTTATCTTACAATAACTTTTAGTTTATTGATGAAAATTCTAAGAGAAAAATACTAAAGATGCACATGCATGAGGCACCTTCTCAAAGCTAAGGATATATGTTGCAAGAAATCATCAAAAGAATCACTAAAAACAGAGAAATCATCTATAAATACCTCAATGAATATTTCAATCACGTTAGAAAAAATAGAATGCATGCACCTTTGAAAAGTGGCAAGAGCATTGCAAAGCCTAAAAGGCATGCGGCGATAGGCAAAGACACCAAGCGGGCAAGTGAATGCTGTCTTCTCTTGATCCACAGGGTCCACTGCAATTTGAATATACCCTGAATAGCCGTCCAAGAAATAATAGAATGCATGTCCCGCCAATCTCTCTAGCATCTGATCAATAAAAGGAAGGGGAAAGTCATCTTTCCTAATGGCAGTGTTGAGTTTTCTATAGTCAATGCACATGCACCACCCTGTGATGGTTCTTGTAAGAATGAGCATATTCTTTTCATTAGTGATTATTGTGACTCTGCATTTTCTGGAAATAACTTGAGTCGGGCCCACCCAAGGGATGTCAGAAATTGGATAAATTATCACCGCTTCCCATAACTTCATTACCTCTTTTTGAACCACCTCTTTCATTACTAGATTGAGCCTCCTTTGTGCTTACACCACTGGTTTTGAGTCTTCTTGAAGCAAGATTTTATGCATGCACATTGCAGGGCTTATTCCTTTAAGATCACAAATGGTCCATTCAATGGCAATTTTATGGTTCCTCAATACTTTGAGTAATTCAACTTCCTCACACATGCTCAAGGAGGAACTTATAATTACTAGATAAGTGTCTTTATCTCCAAGGAATGCATATTTAAGAGTTGGAGGTAGGGGCTTCAATTCAAGTTTGGGTGACCCTTCCTCCTTGTTAGGAATGTGAATCACATCCTTGGATGATGGGCAATTGGTGCACGAATTTGCAATCCGTACAACTAACCAGCAAGTGCACTGGGTCGTCCAAGTAATACCTTACGTGAGTAAGGGTCGATCCCACGGAGATTATTGGTTTGAAGCAAGCTATGTTTATTTTATTATTCTTAGTCAGGATATTAATTAAAATTATCAGTTGGAATTATTAGATTGGAAAAATAAAAGAGAATAAAATCGTTACTTGTTGTGCAGTAATGGGAAATATGTTGGAGTTTTGGAGATGCTTTGTCCTCTGAATTTCTGTAATGTAATATTCAACTCAATTGTTTGTAAAGCACGTCTACGGCAAGCTGTATGTAGGGTGTCACCATTGTCAGTGGCTACCTCCCATCCTCTCAGTGAAAACGGTCCAGATGCTCTGTCACAGCACGGCTAATCAGCTGTTGGTTCTCGATCATGTTGGAATAGGATCCATTGATCCTTTTGCGTTTGTCATCACGCCCAGCAATCGCGAGTTTGAAGCTCATCACAGCCATTCAATCCCGGAATCCTACTCGGAATACCACAGACAAGGTTTAGACTTTCCGGATCCTCAAGAATGGCCGCCATCAATTCTAGCTTATACCGCGAAGATTCTGATTAAAGAATCTAAGAGAAGCTCATTCAATCTGATGTAGAACGGAGGTGTTTGTCAGGCACGCATTCATGATTTGAGGAAGGTGATGAGTATCACGGATCATCACCTTCTCTATAATTAAGCGCGATTGAACATCTTAGATAGGAGCATACAAACGTTTGAGTGGAGAAATAGAAACAATTGCATTAATTCATCGAGACGCTGCAGAGCTCCTCACCCCCAACAATGGAGTTTAGAGACTCATGCCATCAAAGTGTATAAAGTTCAGATCTAAAAATGTCATGAGGTACAAAATAAGTCTCTAAAAGTTGTTTAAATAATAAACTAGTAACCTAGGTTTACAGAAAATGAGTAAACTATGATAATTGGTGCATAAATCCACTTCTGGGGCCCACTTGGTGTGTGCTGGGGCTGAGACTAAAGCTATCCACGAGCTGAGGCTTTTCTTGGAGTTGAACGCTGATGAGCAGATATTTTATACGCTTTTTGGGGGTAATTTCATGTAGATTTAGCATGTTTTAATTAGTTTTTAGTTAAATATTATTAGTTTTTAGGCAAAAATCATATTTCTGGACTTTACTATGAGTGTGTGTATTTTTTTGTAATTTCAGGTATTTTCTGGCTGAAATTGAGGAAGCTGAGCAAAAATCTGACTTAGGCTGAAAAAGGACTGCTGATGTTGTTGGATCCTGAACTCCCTGTACTCGAAATGAATTTTCTGGAGCTACAGGAGTTCAATTGGCGCCCTCTCAATGGCGTTGGAAAGTAGACATCCAGGGCTTTCCAGCAATATATAATAGTCCATACTTTGCGCGAAGATAGATGACGTAACTTGGCGTTGAACGCCAAGTACATGCTGCTGTCTGGAGTTAAACGCCAGAAACACGTCATGACTTGGAGTTGAACGCCCAAAACACGTCATAACTTGGAGTTTAACTCCAAGAAAAGCCTCTACTCGTGGATAGCTTTAGTCTCAGCCCCAGCACACACCAAGTGGGCCCCAGAAGTGGATTTATGCACCAATTATCTTAGTTTATTCATTTTCTGTAAACCTAGGTTACTAGTTTTCTATTTAAACAACTTTTAGAGACTTATTTTGTACCTCATGACATTTTCAGATCTGAATTACATACTTTTTGACGGCATGAGTCTCTAAACTCCATTGTTGGGGGGTGAGGAGCTCTGCAGCGTCTCAATGAATTAATACAATTACTTTTGTTTTCCATTCAAACACGCTTGTTCTTATCTAAGATGTTCATTCGCGCTTAATTATGGAGAGGGTGATGATCTGTGACACTCATCACCTTCCTCAATCCATGAACGTGTGCCTGACAACCACCTCCATTCTACATCAGATTGAATGAGTATCTCTTAGATTCCTTAATCAGAATCTTCGTGGTATAAGCCGGATTGATGGCGGCATTCATGAGAATCCGGAAAGTCTAAGCCTTGTCTATGGTATTCCGAGTAGGATTCTGGGATTGAATGACTGTGACGAGCTTCAAACTCCTGAAGGCTGGGTGTTAGTGACAGACGCAAAAGAATCAATGAATTCTATTCCAACCTGATTGAGAACCGACAGATGATTAGCCGTGCTGTGACAGAGCATAGGAACGTTTTCACTGAGAGGATGGGAAGTAGCCATTGACAACGGTGACACCCTACATAGAGCTTGCCATAGAAGGGATTTTGCGTGTGGAAAAGGATTTCAAGGAAAAGTAGAAATTCAAAGGACAAAGCATCTCCAAAACTCCAACATATTTCTCATTACTGCACACCAAGTAATGATTTGATTCTCTCTTATTTTTCTAATAATTTTAAACACTTTGACTTCTTACAATTAATTCCAAATAATCTTATTGGCCTCCTGACTAAGATTAATAAAATAAATATAGCTTGCTTCAAACCAATAATCTCCGTGGGATCGACCCTTACTCACGTAAGGTATTACTTGGACGACCCAGTGCACTTGCTGGTTAGTTGTGCGAATTGCCAAAGAGTTAGATTGCATTTCGTGCACCAAGTTTTTGGCGCCGTTGCCGGGAATTATTCGAGTTTGAACAACTAAAGGTTTATTTTGTTGCTTAGATTAGGAAGAATTTATCCTCTCTTTTAACTAGAATTGCATCTTTTATTATCCCTTTTTAAAAATTTTTCAAAAAAAAAATATTATTTTTCTTTATCAATTTTTAAGTTTTTCGTGAGTTTAGTGTCTTGTTCTAAGTTTGGTGTCAATTACATATTTGATATTTTTCTTTAAAATTTTTGAACTTATGTTCTTTGTTCCTCATTGATCTTCAAGTTGTTTTTGTTTATTTTTCTTGTTTGATCTTGAGTTTTTCTTGTTCTGTGTCTTTTCTTGTTTTTTGTACTAACCCAAAGCATTAGTCTTCCAAAAAGAAATATACCTGCTCAGAACAATTGTTACCTTTTCTCCCAATTGGCTAGAGCATTAGTTTATATTCTTGATGATTGGGCACCAGTTCTTTTGAAAATCTTTTTCAAAAATAATTTTTCTTGATTTAATCTTGTGCCAAACTTTAATTTTGGTGTTTTCTTGTTAATTTTGATATAATTTTCGAAAATTTTATTAAAGTTTTCTAAAAATTTTAAGTTTGGTGTTCTTCCTTTTGTTCTTGGTGTTCTTGTGAATCTTCAAGGTGTTCTTGAGTTTTTTCTTGTGTCTTGATCTTAAAATTTTTAAGTTTGGTGTTCCTTGGTGTTTTCCCTCCAAAATTTTCGAAAATAAGGAGCATTAGATCTAAAAATTTTAAGTCTTGTGTCTTTTAGGTGTTTTTCTCTTTCATCATAAAATTCAAAATTCAAAAAAAAATATCTTTTCTAACTAATTTTAAAACTACATTTTCGAATTTTTATATAAAAATTCAGATTTCAATTTCAAAATTTTTCAATTCTTAATTTTTTTTAATATATATTTTATTATCTTTTTCAAAAATTTTATCCTAACCACTTTCTCCTTTTCCCCAAATTTTTTTTCGAAAATCTTCAAAAAAAAAAAAAGAAAAAATATTTTTTTATTTTATTTCATTTTTATTTGTTTTATTTTTACTTTATTTTATAAAATAAATTTTTATAAAATAAATAATATCAACATACATACCATCTCCCTTGCTCCATCATGGAACTAAGTGGAAATGCACAGTCCAAGAGGACTTTGGGGTCATATGCTAGCCCCACTACTGCTTCATATGGGAGTAGTATCTGTATACCCTCCGTTGGAGTTAGTAGCTTTGAGTTGAATCCTCAGCTCATTATCATGGTGCAGCAAAACTACCAGTATTCCGGTCTTCCACAGGAAGAACCTACAGAATTTCTGACACAATTTTTACAAATTGCTGACACAGTACATGATAAAGAAGTGGATCAGGATGTCTACAGATTATTACTGTTTCCATTTGCTGTAAAAGATCAAGCTAAGAGGTGGTTAAATAACCAGCCTAAGAACAGCATAAAAACATGGAAACAGCTGTCAGAAAAATTCCTGAATCACTATTTCCCTCCAAAACGGATGACACAGCTAAGGCTAAGCATCCAAGGCTTCAAACAAGGAGATAATGAATCCCTTTATGATGCCTGGGAAAGATACAGAGAGATGCTAAGAAAATGCCCCTCTGAAATATTTTCAGAATGGGTGCAATTAGACATCTTCTACTATGGGCTTACAGAAAAAGCTCAGATTTCTCTAGACCACTCAGCTGGTGGATCTATACATATGAGAAAAACAATTGAAGAAGCTCAAGAGCTTATTGATACAGTTGCCAGAAATCAGCATCTGTACCTAAGCAGTGAATCTTCCATGAAAGAAGAAGCTAAAACAGTAACTGCTGAACTCAGTCCGGTGGATCAGGCTAATGAATTCAATCAGCAATTAGACTTTCTAACTCAGCAGCTAGCCGAATTCAAGGAAATATTACAGGAAACAAGAATGGCTAACAGGAATATGGAAGTACAGTTAAAGCAGACAGAAAAACAACTATCAAAACAAATAACAGAAGAATGCCAAGCAGTTCAACTAAGAAGTGGGAAAACATTAAATACCTCACTTCAAAGCAGCAAGAAGCCAAGAAATGAACAAATGGCTACTCAAAATGCCTCTGAGGACAATCAGAGCCCATAGAGGAATAATGCTGGTGCTGAACGCCCAGCCCATGCTCATTCCTGGCGTTCAACGCCAGAAACAAGCATGAATCCGGCGTTGAACGCCCAAAGGGAGCATAGTTCTGGCGTTTAGACGCCAGTAACAAATGGGGAGGTGGCGTCTAACACCACTCCAGCTTCCACCCCTGGCATTCAAATGCCAGTGGGGGATCAGTCACATACAAGTGCTGATGACAACCCTTCTAAAAAGGCTTCCCAACCCACTTCTGTAGGTAATAAACCTGCAGCAACTAAGGTTGAGGAATACAAAGCCAAAATGCCTTATCCTCAAAAACTCCGCCAAGCGGAACAGGATAAGCAATTTGCCCGCTTTGCAGACTATCTCGGGACTCTTGAAATAAAGATTCCGTTTGCAGAAGCACTTGAGCAAATACCCTCTTATGCTAAGTTCATGAAAGAGATCTTAAGTCATAAGAAGGATTGGAGGGAAACTGAAAAAGTTTACCTCACTGAAGAATGCAGTGCAGTCATTCTGAAAAGCTTACCTGAGAAGCTTAAAGATCCTGGGAACTTTATGATACCATGCACATTAGAGGGCACTTGTACCAAGCAAGCTTTATGTGATCTTGGGGCAAGTATCAGCCTAATACCTGCATCTACTATCAGAAAGCTTGGTTTAACTGAAGAAATCAAACCAACCAGGATATGTCTTCAACTTGCTGATGGCTCCATTAAATACCCATCAGGCGTGATTGAAGACATGATTGTCAAGGTTGGGCTATTCGCCTTTCCTACTGACTTTGTGGTGCTGGAAATGGAGGAGCACAAGAATGCAACTCTCATTCTAGGAAGACCTTTCCTAGCAACTGGCCGAACCCTCATTGATGTCCAAAAAGGGGAAGTAACATTGAGAGTCAATGAGGAGGAGTTCAAGTTGAATGTTGTCAAAGCCATGCAACATCCAGACACCCCAAATGACTGCATGAGTGTTGATATTATTGACTCTCTGGTAAGAGAGGTCAATATGGCTGAGAGTCTCGAATCAGAGCTAGAGGACATACTTAAAGATGTTCAGCCTGACCTGGAGGAATCAGAGAGAATAGTAGAACCTCTGAAAATCCCTCAGGAAGAGGAGAAACCTCCTAAACCCGAGCTCAAACCATTACCACCATCCCTGAAATATGCATTTCTGGGAGAAGGTGATACCTTTTCTGTAATTATAAGTTCTACCATAGAGCCACAGGAAGAGGAAGCACTAATTCAAGTGCTAAGGAAACACAAGACAGCTCTTGGGTGGTCCATCAGTGATCTTAAGGGTATTAGTCCAGCCAGATGCATGCACAAGATCCTATTGGAGGGTGACGCCAAGCCTGTGGTCCAACCACAAAGGCGGCTGAACCCAGCCATGAAGGAAGTGGTGCAAAAGGAGGTCACTAAATTACTAGAGGCTGGGATTATTTATCCTATTTCTGACAGCCCCTGGGTAAGCCCTGTCCAAGTCGTCCCTAAGAAGGGAGGCATGACAGTGGTTCACAATGAAAAAAATGAACTGGTTCCTACAAGAACAGTTACAGGGTGGCGTATGTGTATTGATTATAAAAGGCTCAATACAGCCACCAGAAAGGATCATTTTCCTTTACCATTCATAGACCAAATGCTAGAAAGACTAGCAGGTCATGAATACTACTGCTTCCTGGATGGATATTCAGGTTATAATCAAATTGCAGTAGATCCTCAGGATCAGGAGAAAACGGCATTCACCTGCCCATCTGGAATATTTGCATATAGAAGGATGTCATTTGGCCTGTGCAATGCACCTGCAACCTTTCAGAGGTGCATGCTCTCAATTTTCTCTGATATGGTGGAAAAATTCCTAGAAGTCTTCATGGATGACTTTTCAGTATTTGGAGACTCATTCAGCTCCTGCCTTAATCATTTAGCACTTGTTCTAAAGAGATGCCAAGAGACTAACCTGGTTTTAAACTGGGAGAAATGTCACTTTATGGTGACTGAAGGAATTGTCCTTGGGCACAAAATCTCGAACAAGGGGATAGAGGTGGATCAAGCTAAGGTAGAGGTAATTGAAAAATTACCACCACCTGCCAATATTAAGGCAATCAGAAGCTTTCTGGGGCATGCAGGATTCTATAGGAGGTTTATAAAGGATTTTTCAAAAATCGCCAAACCCCTGAGCAACCTGCTAGCTGCTGACACGCCATTTATCTTTGATAAAGAGTGTCTGCAGGCATTTGAGACTCTGAAAGCTAAATTGGTTACAGTACCAATCATCTCTGCACCAGACTGGACATTACCATTTGAATTGATGTGTGATGCCAGTGACCATGCCATTGGTGCAGTGTTGGGACAAAGGCATGACAAGCTTCTGCACGTCATTTACTATGCCAGCCGTGTTCTAAATGACGCATAGAAGAATTACACAACCACAGAAAAAGAGCTACTTGCAGTGGTTTACGCCATTGACAAATTCAGATCCTATTTAGTAGGGTCAAAAGTGATTGTGTACACTGATCATGCTGCTCTTAAATATCTACTCACAAAGCAGGATGCAAAACCCAGACTTATAAGATGGGTGTTGCTTCTGCAAGAGTTTGATATAGAGATAAGAGACAAAAAAGGAACAGAAAACCAAGTAGCAGATCACCTGTCCCGAATAGAACCAGTAGAAGGGACGTCCCTCCCTCTCACTGAGATCTCTGAAACCTTTCCGGATGAACAACTCTTTGCCATCCAGGAAGTGCCATGGTTTGCAAATATCGCAAACTACAAGGCAGTTAGATTCATACCCAAAGAGTACAGTAGGCTGCAATCAAAGAAATTGATCACAGATGCAAAGTACTATCTTTGGGATGAACCATATCTCTTCAAGAGATGTGCAGACGGAGTAATCCGTAGATGTGTGCCTAAGGAAGAAGCACAGAAGATTCTATGGCACTGCCATGGATCACAATATGGAGGACATTTTGGAGGTGAGCGAACAGCCACAAGAGTCCTCCAATGTGGCTTCTACTGGCCTACTCTCTATAAAGATTCCCGAGCATTTGTACTTAATTGTGACAGTTGTCAAAGATCTGGCAATCTGCCTCACAGTTATGCCATGCCTCAGCAAGGGATCTTGGAGATTGAGTTGTTTGATGTATGGGGTATTGACTTTATGGGACCCTTCCCACCATCATACTCAAACACTTATATTCTGGTGGCAGTGGATTATGTATCCAAATGGGTGGAAGCTATTGCAACACCCACCAATGACACTAAAACAGTGTTAAAATTCCTCCAGAAACACATCTTCAGTAGATTTGGTACCCCTAGAGTATTAATCAGTGATGGGGGCAGTCATTTCTGCAATAAACAGCTTTACTCTGCTTTGGTTCGTTATGGAGTTAGCCACATGGTAGCTACTCCATATCACCCACAGACTAATGGGCAAGCTGAAGTCTCAAATAGAGAACTCAAAAGAATCCTGGAACGGACTGTAATTAACCGTAGAAAGGATTGGGCAAGGAGCTTGGATGATGCTCTGTGGGCATACAGAACAGCATTCAAGACCCCTATAGGGACCTCTCCATACCAGCTTGTGTATGGAAAGGCATGTCACTTGCCAGTGGAACTGGAACATAAGGCCTACTGGGCAACCAGATTCCTAAACCTTGATGCCAAATTAGCTGGAGAAAAACGATTGCTTCAGTTAAATGAGCTAGAGGAATTTAGACTCAATGCTTTCGAGAATGCAAAAATTTACAAAGAGAAAGCAAAAAGATGGCATGATAAGAAATTGTCATCCAGAGTCTTTGAGCCGGGGCAGAAAGTTCTGCTATTTAATTCCAGGCTCAAATTATTCCCCGGGAAATTAAAATCCCGGTGGAGAGGTCCATATGTGATCACAAGCGTATCACCATATGGATACGTAGAGCTTCAAGATAATGAATCCAACAAAAAGTTCATTGTTAATGGATAGAGAATTAAACATTATCTTGAAAGTAACTTCGAGCAAGAATGCTCGAAACTGAGACTTGATTAGAGCTCAGTGGTAGTCCAGCTAAAGACAATAAAGAAGCGCTTGCTGGGAGGCAACCCAGCCATTTACAAAATTTATTTACTAATTAAATGAATTTCTTTTTTTTACAGGTATGTGTCCAAGTATCTTCAAGGTATAATAGCAATTGCTTGAATTCACAGAGTTACAGGGGAATTTGGAAGTTCACTGGCGAAAAAAGGCCAGTAAGAAACATTTTGGGCGTTGAATGCCCAAAAGAAGCACCCACTGGGCGTTCAACGCCAGTAAGGGTAGCCATCTGGGCGTTAAACGCCAGAAAGGAGCATCTTCTGGGCGTTAAACGCCAGAAAGAAGCACCTTCTGGGCGTTTAACGCCAGATTGACAGCATCCTGGGCGTTCAAAAAAACGCCCAGTGACAAAGGACTTCCTGGCGTTCAACGCCAAAAAGATGCATCAGCTGGGCGTTTAACGCCAGAATGGTGGGGAGGAGGTAAAATTCATTTTTCTTCACAAATTTTCTAATTTTTATGTTTCAATTCATGATTTCTTGCATAAACATGTTTCAATTCCAAAAATTTTTAAATACTAATTTCTAAAAACCCTAATTTCTAAAATCCCTTTTTCAAAAATATCAAATGTATCTTAATTCATAAACACAAATCTTTTTCCAATCCAATTCTTTTTCAAATCTTTTTAATTTCTTCTCATATCTTTTTCAACTCATCTTATTTTTTTTTTCGAAACTGCCTCTCCTTCTACTCCTCTCCTTTCCTTTCTTTTGCTTGAGGACAAGCAAACCTCGAAGTTTGCTGTGATTTGCCATGATCACTGAGCTAAAACTCATTAAGATCATGGCACCTAAGGGAACAGGAAGAGCAAGGATGTGAACTTAAGGGAGCTGAAGCGTCAGAAATTAATTCTTGAAGGCACCCCACAGACTAGAGGAACATCCACTTCCCAAAATACAGGTTGTTAAGTTCTAATTCTAGCTTTAACTCTGTGATAGTATTATTATAGGATTTTACCTTAGAAGTTATATAGGAGTAGTAGTAATTAGCATATCTATTTTGGTTTTATTTCCAATTAAGTTATAATTCATTTTTCTCATCATCATCAAACATGAATAAAATAGTAAATTTGTAGAATAAAGAGGCAATTTAATTTTTTCGAGTTCTTAATAAGGAAAATTCTAATTATTTATATGTGGTGGCAATACTTTTTGTCTTCTGAATGAATGCTTGAACAGTGCATAATTTTGATATTGAATTTTATGAATGTTAAAATTGTTGGCTCTTGAAAGAATGATGAACAAGAGAAATGTTATTGATGATCGGAAAAATCATGAAATTGATTCTTGAAGCAAGAAAAAGCAGTCAAAAAAAAATTCTAGCGAAAAAAAAAGAGAGAAAGAAAAAGCAAGCAGAAAAAGCCAATAGCCCTTAAAACCAAAAGGCAAGGGTAAAAAGGATCCAAGGCTTTGAGCATTAATGGATAGGAGGGCCCAAGGAAATAAATCCGGGTCTAAGCGGCTAAATCAAGTTGTCCCTAACCATGTGCTTGTGTCATGCAGGTCCAAGTGAAAAGCTTGAGACTGAGTGGTTAAAGTCGTGATCCAAAGCAAAAAGAGTGTGCTTAAGAGCTCTGGACACCTCTAATTGGGGACTCTAGCAAAGCTGAGTCACAATCTGAAAAGGTTCACCCAATTATGTGTCTGTAGCATTTATGTATCTGGTGGTAATACTGGAAAACAAAGTGCTTAGGGCCACGGGCAAGACTCATGAAGTAGCTGTGTTCAAGAATCAACATACTAAACTAGGAGAATCAATAATACTATCTGAATTCTGAGTTCCTATGGATGCCAACCATTCTGAATTTCAAAGGATAAAGTGAGATGCCAAAACTGTTCAGAAGCAAAAAGCTACTAGTCCCGCTCATCTAATTAGAATCTGAGCATCACTTGAAACTCTGAGATATTATTGTTTCTTAATTTCTTTTCATCCTATTTTATTTATCTAGTTACTTGAGGACAAGCAACAGTTTAAGTTTGGTGTTGTGATGAGCGGATATTTTATACGCTTTTTGGGGGTAATTTCATGTAGATTTTAGCATGTTTTAATTAGTTTTTAGTTAAATATTATTAGTTTTTAGGCAAAAATCATATTTCTGGACTTTACTATGAGTGTGTGTATTTTTCTATGATTTCAGGTATTTTCTGGCTGAAATTGAGGAAGCTGAGCAAAAATCTGACTTAGGCTGAAAAAGGACTGCTGATGCTGTTGGATCCTGACCTCCCTGCACTCGAAATGAATTTTCTGGAGCTACAGGAGTCCAATTGGCGCGCTCTCAACGGCGTTGGAAAGTAGACATCCAGAGCTTTCCAGCAATATATAATAGTTTATACTTTGCGCGAAGATAGACGACGTAACTTGGCGTTGAACGCCAAGTACATGCTGCTGTCTGGAGTTAAACGCCAGAAACACGTCATGATCCGGAGTTGAACACCCAAAACACGTCATAACTTGGAGTTTAACTCCAAGAAAAGCCTCTACTCGTGGATAGCTTTAGTCTCAGCCCCAGCACACACCAAGTGGGCCCCAGAAGTGGATTTATGCACCAATTATCTTAGTTTACTCATTTTCTGTAAACCTAGGTTACTAGTTTTCTATTTAAACAACTTTTAGAGACTTATTTTGTACCTCATGACATTTTCAGATCTGAATTACATACTTTTTGACGGCATGAGTCTCTAAACTCCATTGTTGGGGGTGAGGAGCTCTGCAGCGTCTCAATGAATTAATACAATTACTTTTGTTTTCCATTCAAACACGCTTGTTCTTATCTAAGATGTTCATTCGCGCTTAATTATGGAGAGGGTGATGATCCGTGACACTTATCACCTTCCTCAATCCATGAACGTGTGCCTGACAACCACCTCCGTTCTACATCAGATTGAATGAGTATCTCTTAGATTCCTTAATCAGAATCTTCGTGGTATAAGCCGGATTGATGGCGGCATTCATGAGAATCCGGAAAGTCTAAGCCTTGTCTATGGTATTCCGAGTAGGATTCTGGGATTGAATGACTGTGACGAGCTTCAAACTCCTGAAGGCTGGGCGTTAGTGACAGACGCAAAAGAATCCATGAATTCTATTCCAACCTGATTGAGAACCGACAGATGATTAGCCGTGCTGTGACAGAGCATAGGAACGTTTTCACTGAGAGGATGGGAAGTAGCCATTGACAACGGTGACACCCTACATAAAGCTTGCCATAGAAGGGATTTTGCATGTGGAAAAGGATTTCAAGGAAAAGTAGAAATTCAAAGGACAAAGCATCTCCAAAACTCCAACATATTTCTCATTACTGCACACCAAGTAACGATTTGATTCTCTCTTATTTTTCTAATAATTTTAAACACTTTGACTTCTTACAATTAATTCCAAATAATCTTATTGGCCTCCTGACTAAGATTAATAAAATAAATATAGCTTGCTTCAAACCAATAATCTCCGTGGGATCGACCCTTACTCACGTAAGGTATTACTTGGACGACCCAGTGCACTTGCTGGTTAGTTGTGCGAATTGCCAAAGAGTTAGATTGTATTTCGTGCACCAAACTCCAAGTTATAACGTGTTTTGGGCGTTCAACTCCGGATCATGACGTGTTTCTGGCGTTTAACTCCAGACAGCAGCATGTACTTGGCGTTCAACGCCAAGTTACGTCGTCTATCTTCGTGCAAAGTATGGACTATTATATATTGCTGGAAAGCCCTGGATGTCTACATTCCAACGCCGTTGAGAGCGCGCCAATTGGACTCCTGTAGCTCCAAAAAATCCATTTCAAGTGCAGGGAGGTCAGAATCCAACATCATCAGCAGTCCTTTTTCAGCCTAACTCAGATTTTTGCTCAGCTCCCTCAATTTCAGTCAGAAAATACCTGAAATCACAGAAAAACACACAAACTCATAGTAAAGTCCAGAAATATGATTTTTGCCTAAAAACTAATAATATTCTACTAAAAACTAATTAAAACATGCTAAAATCTACATGAAATTACCCCCAAAAAGTGTATAAAATATCCGCTCATCACAACACCAAACTTAAACTGTTGCTTGTCCCCAAGCAACTAGATGAATAAAAGAGGATAAAAAGAAATCAAGAAGCAATAATATCTCAGAGTTTTAAGTGAAACTCAGATTCTAATTAGATGAGCGGGGCTAGTAGCTTTTTGCTTCCAAACAGTTTTGGCATCTCACTTTATCCTTTGAAATTCAGAATGATTGGCATCCATAGGAACTCAGAATTCAGATAATATTATTGATTTTCCTAGTTAAGTATGTTGATTCTTGAACACAGCTGCTTTTATGAGTCTTGGCCGTGGCCCTAAGCACTTTGTTTTCCAGTATTACCACCGGATACATAAATGCCACAGACACATGACTGGGTGAACCTTTTCAGATTGTGACTCAGCTTTGCTAGAGTCCCCAGTTAGAGATGTCCAGAGCTCTTAAGCACACTCCTTTGCTTTGGATCACGACTTTAACCACTCAGTCTCAAGCTTTTCACTTGGACCTGCATGCCACAAGCACATGGTTAGGGACAGCTTGATTTAGCCGCTTAGGCCTGGAACTACTTCTTTGGGCCCTCCTATCCACTGATGCTCAAAGCCTTGGATCCTCTTCTTAATCCAATGATTTCTTGTAAAATATTTTTTTTCACTGCTTTTTCTTGCTTCAAGAATCAAATTCATAATTTTTCAAATCATCAATAGTATTTTTCATGTTCCTCATTCTTTCAGGAGCCAATATTCATAAAATTCAAGATAAAAATTATGCACTGTTCAAGCATTCATTCAGAGAACAAAAAGTATTGCCACCACATATAGTTAATTATAATTTTTATTATTAAAAACTCGAAAAAATAAATTACTTCTTTTTTCTAATTATGTACTATTTTATTCATGCCTGATGATGATGAGAAAAATAAATTATAACTTAATTAGAAATAAAATCAGAATAGATATACTAATTACCACTACTACTACTATATATATATCTCCTAAGGTAAATTTCTATAATAACACTATCACAGAGTTAAAGCTAAAATTAGAACTCAACAACCTGTGTTTTGAGAAGTAGATGTTTCTCTAATCTATGGGGTGCTTTTCAAGGATTAATTTCTGGCGCTTCAGCTCCCTTAGATCACGCCCTTGCTCTTCTTGTTCCTTAAGCAGTTTGCAAAGCATGCTACTTTGATTGTTCTGTTCTTCCTTTATTTGGTCCATAGCTTCTTGCAATTTGGAAATAGAAGCCTCAAGATGTTCCCAATATTCGAATTGAGGAAGTTCTGGGAGGACTTCCTGTGCTCTCCTCTTGATTGGATCATCCTACAGCTGTTGTCTGTCCATTGATATTCTAGTGATTGGCCTCTCAACTGAGATATACTCTGTTATTCCCATCTTCACTCCAGCATCTCTGCAGAGCATAGAGATTAAGCTTGGATAGGCCAATCTGGCATCCTTGGAATTCCTGTTTGCTATTTTGTATAGTTCACACGAGATCAGTTGATGGACTTCTACTTCTTTTCCCAACATGATGCAGTGAATCATTACTGCTCTTTTAATGGTAACTTCAGAACGGTTGCTGGTAGGCAATATGGAACGCCCAATGAAATCCAGCCAGCCTCTTGCTACTGGTTTGAGATCTTTTCTTTTGAGTTGATTTGGATTGCCAGTCGTGCTAGTGGTCCACCTGACTTCAGGGATACATATATCCTCTAGAATCTTGTCCATACCTTTATTTACCCTCATCATTCTCCTATTAAAGGAGTCTGGGTCATCTTTCAGTTGAGGAAGCTTAAAGATTTCCCTGATTTTGTCAGGATGGGTATGAACAATCTTTCCTCTGACTAAGGTCCGATGGTCATAGAGAGCAGCTCCAATTATTCTTTGCCTGTCTGTCTGCCATAGATTAGCATAGAACTCCTGAACCATGTTCCTTCCCACTTTCATTTCAGGATTGGCTAGGATTTTCCAGTTCCTGTTTCGAATTTGCTCTTGGATCTCCGGATATTCATCTTCCTTCAGATCAAATTTGACTTTCGGGATCACTAATCTGTGACTCATTATTTTGTAGTAATGGTCTGAATGTTCTTTAGTTAAGAACTTCCCTTGATTCCAAAGTGGCTTTGGAGTATTCTCTTTCTTGCCTCTTGGGGTGGGTTGTTTTCCTTTAGGAGCCATGATCTTAATGAGTATGTTTTTGTGATCACGGATAAACACACCAAACTTAGAGTTTTGCTTGTCCTCAAGCAAAAGAGAAGAAAGGAGAGGGATAGGAGGAGAGCAAGTGTGGAATGGTGATGATGAGAGGGGCGCCGAATTCAATATATAGGGAGGGGGTGGGAAATTTCGAAAATAAGAAAAAAGATAAGATAGAAGATATGATTTATAAAAGATAAATATGATAAGAAAAATATGTAGTTTAAAAAGAGAAAGATATGAATGATATTTAAAAAGATAAACCTGAATTTTTAATTTTGAAAAAGATTTTAAAAAAGATAATTGAGTTTTGAAAACAAACTTAAAAGAGTTGGATTGGATTGGAAAACAATTTGTCTTTATGGATTAAGATATATTTGATATTTTTGAAAAAGGGATTTTAGAAATTAGGGTTCTTAGAAAACTAATTTGATTTGAAGGATGACATTTTGAAACATGTTTATGCAAGAGATCATGGATTGAAACATAAAAATTTAGAAAAAATGTAAGAAAAAACGAATTTTACCTCCTCCCCACCATCCTAGCGTTAAACGCCCAAATGCTGCATGTTTTGGGCGTTTAACGCCCAAATGCTGTTTCTCCTGGGCGTTCAACGCCCAGCTGATGCTTCTTTCTGGCGTTGAACGCCAGGAAGTCCTTTGTCACTGGGCGTTTTTCTGAACGCCCAGGATGCTAACAATCTGGCGTTAAACGCCCAGAAGGTGCTTCTTTCTAGCGTTCAACACCCAGAAGATGCTCCCTTCTGGCGTTTAACGCCCAGATGGCTACCCTTACTGGCGTTGAACGCCCAGTGGGTGCTTCTTTTGGGCGTTCAACGCCCAAAACGTTTCTTACTGGCGTTTTCATGCCAGTGAGCTTCCAAATTTCCCTGTAACTCTGCAAATTCAATCAATTGCTATATTACCTTTTGGAGATACTTTGACATATGCCTATAAAAATCAATTAATTAAAAACAAATAAAATTAAATTTTGTGAATGGCTGGGTTGCCTCCCAGCAAGCGCTTCTTTAATGTCGTTAGCTGGACTATTACTGAGCTTTTAATCAAGTCTCAGTTTTGAGCATTCTTGCTCAAAATTGCCTTCAAGATAATGTTTGACTCTTTGTCCATTAACAATGAACTTTTTGTTGGATTCATTATCCTGAAGCTCTACGTATCCATATGGTGATACGCTTGTAATCACATATGGACCTCTCCACCGGGATTTTAATTTCCCGGGGAATAATTTGAGCCTGGAATTAAATAGCAGAACTTTCTGCCCCGGCTCAAAGACTCTGGATGATAATTTCTTATCATGCCATCTTTTTGCTTTCTCTTTGTAAATTTTTGCATTCTCGAAAGCATTGAGTCTAAATTCCTCTAGCTCATTTAACTGAAGCAATCGTTTTTCTCCAGCTAACTTGGCATCAAGGTTTAGGAATCTGGTTGCCCAGTAGGCCTTATGTTCCAGTTCCACTGGCAAGTGACATGCCTTTGCATACACAAGCTGGTATGGAGAGGTCCCTATAGGGGTCTTGAATGCTGTTCTGTATGCCCACAGAGCATCATCCAAGCTTCTTGCCCAATCCCTTCTACGGTTAATTACAGTCCGTTCCAGGATTCTTTTGAGTTCTCTATTTGAGACTTCAGCTTGCCCATTAGTCTGTGGATGATATGGAGTAGCCACCCTGTGGCTAACTCCATAACGAACCAAAGCAGAGTAAAGATGTTTATTGCAAAAATGAGTGCCCCCATCACTGATTAATACTCTAGGGGTACCAAATCTACTGAAGATGTGTTTCTGGAGGAATTTTAACACTGTTTTAGTGTCATTAGTGGGGGTTGCAATAGCTTCCACCCATTTGGATACATAATCCACTGCCACCAGAATATAAGTGTTTGAGTATGATGGTGGGAAAGGTCCCATGAAGTCAATTCCCCATACATCAAACAACTCAATCTCCAAGATCCCTTGTTGAGGCATGGCATAACTGTGAGGCAGATTGCCAGATCTTTGGCAACTGTCACAATTAAGTACAAACACTCGGGAATCTTTATAGAGAGTAGGCCAGTAGAAGCCACTTTGGAGGACTCTTGTGGCTATTCGCTCACTTCCAAAATGTCCTCCATACTGTGATCCATGGCAGTGCCATAGGATCTTCTGCGCTTCTTCCTTAGGCACACATCTACGGATTACTCCGTCTGCACATCTCTTGAAGAGATATGGTTCATCCCAAAGATAGTACTTTGCATCTGTGATCAATTTCTTTGATTGCTGCCTACTGTACTCTTTAGGTATGAACCTCACTGCCTTGTAATTTGCAATGTCTGCAAACCATGGCACTTCCTGGATGGCAAATAGTTGCTCATCCGGAAAGTTTTCAGAGATCTCAGTAAGAGGGAGGGATGCCCCTTCTACTGGTTCTATTCGGGACAGGTGATCTGCTACCTGATTCTCTGTCCCTTTTCTGTCTCTTATTTCTATATCAAACTCTTGCAGAAGCAACACCCATCTTATAAGTCTGGGTTTTGAATCCTGCTTTGTGAGTAGATATTTAAGAGCAGCATGATCAGTGTACACAATCACTTTTGATCCTACTAAATAGGATCTGAATTTGTCAATGGCGTAAACCACTGCAAGTAGCTCTTTTTCTGTGGTTGTGTAAGTCTTCTGTGTGTCATTTAGAACACGACTCGCATAGTAAATGACGTGCAGAAGCTTGTCATGCCTTTGTCCCAACACTGCACCAATGGCATGGTCACTGGCATCACATATTAGTTCAAATGGCAATGCCCAGTTTGGTGCAGAGATGATTGGTGTTGAGACCAATTTAGCTTTCAGGGTCTCAAATGCCTGCAGACACTCTTTATCAAAGATAAATGGCGTGTCAGCAGCTAGCAGGTTGCTTAGAGGTTTGCCGATTTTTGAAAAATTCTTTATAAACCTCCTATAGAATCCTGCATACCCCAGAAAGCTTCTGATTGCCTTAACATTGGCGGGTGGTGGTAATTTTTCAATTACTTCAACTTTAGCTTGATCCACCTCTATTCCCTTGTTCGAGATTTTGTGTCCAAGGACAATTCCTTCAGTCACCATAAAGTGACACTTCTCCCAATTTAAAATCAGGTTAGTCTCTTGGCATCTCTTTAGAACAAGTGCTACATGGTTAAGGCAGGAGCTGAATGAGTTTCCAAACACTAAAAAGTCATCCATGAAGACTTCCGAAAATTTTTCCACCATATCAGAGAAAATTGAGAGCATGCACCTCTGAAAGGTTGCAGGTGCATTGCACAGGCCAAATGGCATCCTTCTGTATGCAAATACTCCAGATGGGCATGTGAATGCCGTTTTCTCCTGATCCTAGGGATCTACTGCAATTTGATTATAACCTGAATATCCATCCAGGAAGCAGTAGTATTCATGACCTGCTAGTCTTTCTAGCATCTGGTCTATGAATGGTAAAGGGAAGTGATCCTTTCTGGTGGCTGTATTGAGCCTCCTGTAATCAATACACATACGCCACCCTGTAACTGTTCTTGTAGGAACCAGTTCATTTTTTTCATTGTGAACCACTGTCATGCCACCTTTCTTAGGGACAACCTGGACAGGGCTTACCCAGGGGCTATCAGAAATAGGATAAATAATTCCAGCCTCTAGTAACTTAGTGACCTCTTTCTGCACCACCTCCTTCATGGCTGGGTTCAACCGCCTTTGTGGTTGAACCACTGGCTTGGCGTCACCCTCTAGTAGGATCTTGTGCATGCATCTGGCTGGGCTAATGCCCTTGAGATCACTGATGGACCACCCAAGAGCTGTCTTGTGTGTCCTTAGCACTTGAATTAGTGCTTCCTCTTCTTGTGGCTCTAAGGTAGAGCTTATGATTACAGGAAAGGTATCACCTTCTCCCAGAAATGCATATTTCAGGGATGGTGGTAATGGTTTGAGCTCGGGTTTAGGGTGTTTCTCCTCTTCCTGAGGGGTTTTCAGAGGTTCTACTATTCTCTCTGATTCCTCCAGATCAGGCTGAACATCTTTAAAGATGTCCTCTAGCTCTGTTTCGAGACTCTCAGCCATATTGACCTCTCTTACTAGGGAGTCAATAATATCAACACTCATGCAGTCATCTGGGGTGTTTGGATGTTGCATGGCTTTGGCAATATTCAACTTGAACTCCTCCTCATTGATTCTCAAGGTTACTTCCCCTTTTTGGACGTCAATGAAGGTTCGGCCAGTTGCTAGGAAAGGTCTTCCTAGAATGAGAGTTGCACTCTTGTGCTCCTCCAATTCCAGCACCACAAAGTCAGTAGGAAAGGCAAATGGCCTAACCTTGACGATCATGTCTTCAATCACGCCTAATGGGTATTTAATGGAGCCATCAGCAAGTTGAAGACATATCCGGGTTGGTTTGACTTCTTCAGTCAAACCGAGCTTTGTGATAATAGATGCGGGTATCAGGTTGATACTTGCCCCAAGATCACATAGAGCCTGCTTGGTACAATTACCTTCTAATGTGCATGGTATCATAAAGCTCCCGGGGTCTTTAAGCTTCTCAGGTAAGCTTTTCAGAATGACTGCACTGCATTCTTCAGTGAGGTAAACTTTTTCAGTTTCTCTCCAATCCTTCTTATGACTTAAGATCTCTTTCATGAACTTAGCATAAGAGGGTATTTGCTCAAGTGCTTCTGCAAACGGAATCTTTATTTCAAGAGTCCTGAGATAGTCTGCAAAGCGGAAAAATTGCTTATCCTGTTCTGCTTGGCGGAGTTTTTGAGGATAAGGCATTTTGGCTTTATATTCCTCAACCTTAGTTGCTGTAGGTTTATTACCTACAGAAGTGGGTTGGGAAGCCTTTTTAAAAGGGTTGTTATCAGCACTTGTATGTGACTGATCCCCCACTTGCATTTGAATGCTAGGGGTGGAAGCTGGAGTGGCGTTAGACGCCACCTCCTTATTTGTTACTGGCGTCTGAACGCCAGAACTATGCTCCCTTTGGGCGTTCAACGCCGGATTCATGCTTGTTTCTGGCGTTGAACGCCAGGAATGAGCATGGTCTAGGCGTTCAGCGCCAGCATTATTCCTCTCTGGGCTCTGACTGTCCTCAGAGGGATTTTGAGTAGCCAATTGTTCAGTTCTTGGCTTCCTGCTGCTTTGAAGTGAGGTATTTAATGTTTTCCCACTTCTTAATTGAACTGCTTGGCATTCTTCTGCTATTTGTTTTGACAGTTGCTTTTCTGTTTACTTTAACTGTACTTCCATATTCCTGTTAGCCATTCTTGTTTCCTGTAGTATTTCCTTGAATTCGGCTAGTTGCTGGGTTAGAAAGTCTAATTGCTGATTGAATTCATTAGCCTGATCCACAGGACTGAGTTCAGCAGTTACTGTTTTAGCTTCTTCTTTCATAGAAGATTCACTACTTAGGTACAGATGCTGATTTCTGGCAACTGTATCAATAAGCTCTTGAGCTTCTTCAATTGTTTTTCTCATATGTATAGATCCACCAGCTGAATGGTCTAGAGAAATCTGAGCTTTTTCTGTAAGCCCATAGTAGAAGATGTCTAATTGCACCCACTCTGAAAACATTTCAGAGGGGCATTTTCTTAGCATCTTTCTGTATCTCTCCCAGGCATCATAAAGGGATTCATTATCTCCTTGTTTGAAGCCTTGGATGCTTAGCCTTAGCTGTGTCATCCGTTTTGGAGGGAAATAGTGATTCAGGAATTTTTCTGACAGCTGTTTCCATGTCTTTATGCTGTTCTTAGGTTGGTTATTTAACCACCTCTTAGCTTGATCTTTTACAGCAAATGGAAACAGTAATAATCTGTAGACATCCTGATCTACTTCCTTATCATGTACTGTGTCAGCAATTTGTAAAAATTGTGCCAGAAACTCTGTAGGTTCTTCATGTGGAAGACCGGAATACTAGCAGTTTTGCTGCACCATGATAATGAGCTGAGGATTCAACTCAAAGCTACTAACTCCAATGGAGGGTATACAGATACTATTCCCATATGAAGCAGTAGTGGGGTTAGCATATGACCCCAAAGTCCTCTTGGACTGTTCATTTCCACTTAATTCCATGATGGAACAAGGGAGATGATATGTATGTTGATATTATTTATTTTATAGAAGTGGAATAAATAAAAACGGAATATATAAAAAAAATTTGAAAATATTTTGTGAAAATTTTTCGAAAAAATTTGAAATTGAAATCTGAATTTTATATAAAAATTTCGAAAATGTAGTTTTAAAATTAGTTAGAAAAGATTTTTTTTTTTTGGAATTTTGAATTTTATGATGAAAGAGAAAAACACATAAAAGACACAAGACTTAAAATTTTTAGATCTAATGCTCCTTATTTTCGAAAATTTTGGAGGGAAAACACCAAGGAATACCAAACTTAAAAATTTTAAGATCAAGACACAAGAAAAAACTCAAGAACACCTTGAAGATTCACAAGAACACCAAGAACAAAAGGAAGAACACCAAACTTAAAATTTTTAGAAAACTTTAATAAAATTTTCGAAAATTATGAAAAGATTAACAAGAAAACACCAAACTTAAAGTTTGGCACAAGATTAAATCAAGAAAAATTATTTTTGAAAAAGGATTTTAAAAAGAAGGTGCCCAATTGCTAAGAACATAAACCCACGCTATAACCAACTAAGCTAAAAATGTAACGTATTTTAAAGATGTATTATTTTTATGGGTAAAAGTATAATTTTTGAAAGTTAATGTCTTGAAAAAGCACAAGAAAAACAAGGAAAGACACAAAACAAGAAAAACTTAAGATCAAACAAGAAAAATAAACAAGAACAACTTGAAGATCAATGAAGAACAAAGAACACAAGTCGAAAATTTTAAAAAAAATATAAAATATGCAATTGACACCAAACTTAGAACAAGACACTAAACTCACAAAAACAATTAAAAATTGATAAAGAAAAATAATATTTTTAAAAAAAAAATTTGAAAAGAATTTATCCTATCAGAATTTAATGACTCTATAGCAACAAAAATAAATTATTCCTAATCTAAGAAATAAAATAGACCTTTAGTTGTTCAAACTCGAATAATCCCCGGCAACGGCGCCAAAAACTTGGTGCACGAATTTGCAATCCGTACAACTAACCAGCAAGTGCACTGGGTCGTCTAAGTAATACCTTACGTGAGTAAGGGTCGATCCCACGGAGATTATTGGTTTGAAGCAAGCTATGTTTATTTTATTATTCTTAGTCAGGATATTAATTAAAATTATCAGTTGGAATTATTAGATTGGAAAAATAAAAGAGAATAAAATCGTTACTTGTTGTGCAGTAATGGGAAATATGTTGGAGTTTTGGAGATGCTTTGTCCTCTAAATTTCTGTAATGTAATATTCAACTCAATTGTTTGTAAAGCACGTCTACGGCAAGCTGTATGTAGGGTGTCACCATTGTCAGTGGCTACCTCCCATCCTCTCAGTGAAAACGGTCCAGATGCTCTGTCACAGCACGGCTAATCAGCTGTTGGTTCTCGATCATGTTGGAATAGGATCCATTGATCCTTTTGCGTTTGTCATCACGCCCAGCAATCGCGAGTTTGAAGCTCGTCACAGCCATTCAATCCCGGAATCCTACTCGGAATACCACAGACAAGGTTTAGACTTTCCGGATCCTCAAGAATGGCCGCCATCAATTCTAGCTTATACCGCGAAGATTCTGATTAAAGAATCTAAGAGAAGCTCATTCAATCTGATGTAGAACAGAGGTGTTTGTCAGGCACGCGTTCATGAGTTGAGGAAGGTGATGAGTATCACGGATCATCACCTTCTCTATAATTAAGCGCGAATGAACATCTTAGATAGGAGCATACAAACGTTTGAGTGGAGAAATAGAAACAATTGCATTAATTCATCGAGACGCTGCAGAGCTCCTCACCCCCAACAATGGAGTTTAGAGACTCATGCCGTCAAAGTGTATAAAGTTCAGATCTAAAAATGTCATGAGGTACAAAATAAGTCTCTAAAAGTTGTTTAAATAGTAAACTAGTAACCTAGGTTTACAGAAAATGAGTAAACTAAGATAATTGGTGCATAAATCCACTTCTGGGGCCCACTTGGTGTGTGCTGGGGTTGAGACTAAAGCTATCCACGAGCTGAGGCTATTCTTGGAGTTGAACTCCAAGTTATAACGTGTTTTGGGCGTTCAACTCCGGATCATGACGTGTTTCTGGCGTTTAACTCCAGACAGCAGCATGTACTTGGCGTTCAACGCCATGTTACGTCGTCTATCTTCGCGCAAAGTATGGACTATTATATATTGCTGGAAAGCCCTGGATGTCTACTTTCCAAAGCCGTTGAGAGTGCGCCAATTGGACTCCTGTAGCTCCAGAAAATCCATTTCGAGTGCAGGGAGGTCAGAATCCAACAGCATCAGCAGTCCTTTTTCAGCCTAACTCAGATTTTTGCTTAGCTCCCTCAATTTCAGTCAGAAAATACCTGAAATCACAGAAAAACACACAAACTCATAGTAAAGTCCAGAAATATGATTTTTGCCTAAAAACTAATAATATTCTACTAAAAACTAATTAAAACATGCTAAAATCTACATGAAATTACCCCCCAAAAAGCGTATAAAATATCGCTCATCAGCAATCTTCAATTTCAGCCATATCACCTTCAACAGGGGGCTCCAGAGAATTGTTGAGCTCCTCCTCTTCCAATGCTTCTTATACCAAGGGATCTATCAAGTCAATCTTCATACAATCTTCAAAATCACTCGGATGTTGCATGGTCGTGGGCACATTGTGTACTAATTGTGATGCATGATAAACTTTAGTTTTTTTTAGTTATTATTTCTTTGAATAAAGTTAGTGATTTTCTTGTTTTTGTTATGATTCTCATGCTTTTAATCAATATTTTTTGGAGTTGCTTTGAGCTTTGGTATGTGTAGGAAAGTGTTAAAAATAAGCAAGAACAAGGATGAAAAGAAACAAGCAAGAGAAGCACTAGGAGCAAGGAGGAAGAAAAGTCAAATTGAGAGCTCTCTGGACCAAACAGAGAGCTCCATGGAGAAGAAATTCCCAAAGAAAGTCATGCGTGCAACATGGGATCCCATGCATTGCAGTTGAAGCTCAAATAGAGGCCAATTGTGCCAAATCAAATAATTCGTGCAACGTGGGAGCCCATGCGTTGCACTTGAAGCACAAGCCAAACGCCCATTTGAGCTCTTCATGCTCCAACAAATATTACTTGAGTTAGAGAAGTCCAAATGATACGATTTTAGCGGTGTTAGAAAGATGACATCTAGAGCTTCTAATGATATATAATAGTCTACAGTGGTCATGCATCTAAGGCAGCCACACTCAAGCCACAAAAAGCACTCTAGGATTGCCATGAATTCATGCGTGTAACATATGAAACTTCATGTGTAACTTGAGCATAACTTAAATTAGAGAAGCTCAAATAAAGTAGTTCTAGAAACGTTGGAAATCCAATGATATATAATAGTCTATTTGCATCTAAGGTAGCCACACTCAAGCCACAAAAAGTACTCCAAGGCTGCCAAGTGCCATGCATTGGACGTGGGGGTTGGTGTGTGCAATGTGAAGAGCAAACAGAGAACAACCATGCCAAAACAAGCCATGCGTGCAATGTGGGGCTTGGTGCATTGCACTTGGGACATCAAACAGGGACCAATATTGTCAAAATCAAACTATGCGTTGTACTTGAGGCTATGCGTGCAACGCACCAAATGGGCCACTCCTAGGGCCACCAATCCTTCACCAATCCTTTATTAACCTTTAATTCTTCAAGTACTTAATTAGATGATCCAAGATTATGTTTCAATCCCATGATTTCAACTAAGACACTAAGTTTTTGAATTTTAAATACATGAAAGATTACTAATTAATTAAGAGTTATTAGAAAAGATTTGATTTGATTAGATTTGATTTGGTTTTGATTAAGTTTGAGTTTGGTTTCTAGGTTTAGGGTAGCTCTTAATACACCACACTTTACAATTTTGCTGTAGTTACTGCGGTTTCATCTTAGAACCTCAAGGCGAGAGGGTTTTCCATTTCAGTAAACAAAAGATCGTTGAATTTAAGGCAAAAGTCAATATAAAAATTGAAAACAAAAATAAAAACAAAATATCATCACTGCAAGCACTTTTGACTCGCCTGTGGAGATCTGTAGTTTAGAGCGAGGGTCCTGAGCCTGAAGAAGAAGTACAGGCCAGTTATATAGGTGGCAAGGGGAGAATAAGTGTTCGACATTGGCAAAAGCAAAATATCATTTTGGGAATTTGATACAGGTTGAAACAGTGACCATGAAGGTTCAAGAGCTTCCAGAAAGAGTGTTGGAAAGGATGTGTTTAAAATGAACAAGATGGTCGGTTTCCACACCAAGGAAAAGATGAAGAGCCACTATAAGGGTTGGGTGAGAAAAAAAGTCATCATAAAAAAAAATATAATAGTGCAGACTCATTTACCTCTCAAATCAAATTCCACCTTTTGTATCATCACTTTGACATTCTTTTATTTATCTTTATGGATGTCCCATTTTCTTTTGTCCAAAGGCCCTCATAAACTAATCAAAGGATAATTTTGGATTAGTGCTTTCCCTTACTCTGCTAAGAACTATTTAAAGTAATTAGACTGAAAAAAAACAAGAATTATATGTAAAGTAAGAGTACTTATATGTGGTCGGTATTCTAATCAAAAGCACTAATATATCAAGAATAAATATTAAATACCAAATACAAACCAAAGTTCAAAACTCGATATAATCAAACATTACTAAAGGTAATAATCAAACATACTCCAATCATACTTTAAAATCTAGTTATAAACAAATGTATTTAAGATTATAATTAAATCAAAGTTAAAAAATTATATTATAATCAAACATTACTAAAGGTAATAATCAAACATGTTTGAAATTATATTTCAAAATCCGATTATAATCAAATTCAAAGTTCAAAAATCATACTATAATCAAACATACACCAAATATTCTTTAAAATTTGATTATAATCAAACACGTTTTGGATAATAATCAAATTAAAAATCCAAAAAGATGAATTAAAAGAAGCTAAAACTAATAAGAGTAAAGGAGTAATAACAATAAAAATTTAAATATAATCAAACACCAAAATCAAAATCAAAGTTTAACTTCATGCTATATAATGAGACATATTCATATTGATAAACAAATATATTTCAAAATCTTGTTATATAATAGAACATGCTTAAGAGCCTTTTTTTTTAAATTTTTTTGCAATAAATAGTGTACAACTGGAGGTGTGAAAGCTTGTTTTTCCTTTTTAAAATGCAATAGGATCATGTGGATACAGAAGATGAAAATCTATGAACAAAAATGTGGAGTCTTTCAGCTGCACATAGTAAAAATAAAAATAAAGGTAATATATTCAACAAGAATATTATGCTTTATGTAATCTACACATCGAACAAAATGAGCTAGAAACTACTTTTAAAAATGATGAAAGTGAAAACTAAAGCTAATCAATCAAGTCAAAATTGAACCATTGAAAGCCTGAAACTGAAGCCTCGTCTCCATCATCCACGCACCATTATCACCAGTTATCCCGCCGCAAAAATCCTTCAAATCAATTCTCCTCTTCTTCAATGGCACCACTACATGATGCTCACGTGACACTAGCTCAAGCCCTAACGTAAGCTCCAACCCAACCTTGTTGCCGCAAACGTCAGCCAAACCACCAATCATCCCCTTTGCATCAGAATCTGGTTCGTTAGGGAACTGAACGGTAGCAGTCTCCACCAACACGTCGCTTTCGATTTTTCTACTCTCTTCCTCCACCATCATAGCAACCGTTTCAGGCCGTTTCGTTGCGTATTGTGTGAATCAGTGTTTTTGGGTTTAGGAAACGTGTGTGGGCGCATCTAGGATTGAGACTAGAATTGATTTTTCAGCTTTTGTATATTATATAGTAGAGTAATGGTAGGTATATACCAAAAAATTAACTATTAAAATCAGCTATCAATATAAAATATATGTTAAAATATAAATACACATTAAAAATAAATTAAATTACACATATATTTATATAAATACATACAAATAACATTATTATATATAATATATCCATATTTTTATACTAGTGGTTGATTTTAAGGGGCATATAGCATAAAACATTTACGTGTTTTCTTAATTCATAGAAGAATTAACCCGACTAAATTGCTTGTGTCATTTGGTCATCACATTAGACACCGTCCACGATTTCATGGTTAAAAAAAATCTCTAATATTTGTGTGAAACAAGCTCTGTACCGTAGAATTCTCCTTCCATTTTACCATCGTATTTTATTTATAGTGTGTGTCTTCGTTCTTGATCCTCACCGACTTTGTTGACATTTTCCGATTTATTGATCTCTGAGAGGAAAGAAAAGGTAAGCAAATCTCAAATCTCACTTGTTTCTCTTTCTCATTTCAATCCAATGCATTACCCAGTGGGACAGCTTAATTCCCATTAGTAGTTTTATGTGTCTATGAAATCTTATTTGTTTTCTTGAATTTGATGGGAAGTTTCTCGTTGAATATTTTTTTCTTTTCAGTTTTTGAAATAAAAGGATACATTTCTGTTTCTGTCGCTGGTTTTTTTTAAACATATGTTGTAAATTTCTAGTTCATGAGCATTTTTCTTTTTTTAATTAAAAGACATTGTTCATAACTTTTGTCTTTTTGCTATGATCTATCAGTGGTTGTTTATTAGATAACGGTGGGATTGGAAAATTATCAATTATTCAACTTACATTGCAAAGTTATCACTATTTTCTATGTTTTTGGTTCCTGACTTACAAAAGAACATGCTTATATATTTGATTCGTTGATGGGGTCACTTGCTGTGAGATTCAGCATGTGTTGCTTTATTCCATTTGCTATCTTTTATTATTGATTCCATGCACTTTGAGCGTGGGTGTGGTTTGCAGGGCCTGGAATTGTTTTGTTTCTTTTCTTTAGATCCGTATTGTAAGCAGTGTCTAAAGATAATAACAAAAAGATATAAAATTTTGATATATTTGGAGAACAAGTTTAACGGTGTCCACCTCTTGATATAGCATGTGACATATTTAAAGGTTATTTCCAGAAATTGCCCAAAAGATTCATGAATAAAATAAGGATAATTATTATTAGGAGAGGAACTTCCTAATGTTTATGTTCTTCTAATCAACAACGAGAGTGAAAAGCCTTTAAAGTTTTATGGTGATCACTATAGACATGAATAAGAACTTGTTCATCCGCAAAACTTCCATTGATGTCATTATTTTGTTCTTCATACATTTACCCGTGTACACAATTCGTCATAGATGAATAAGAGGTAATTAACTTATTTACCTTTAACTGCATAATGTTAGTGAATTTAAAGTTATGTTTATGTTATTTCATTAAAGCAACATGCAATGCTGCAATGTAGGTTTAGCCACACAAGTTCTAAGCTGACAGAAAATGGGTCGCGGTGTGAGTGCCGGTGGTGGTCAGAGTTCTTTGGACTATCTCTTTGTGACTGATGAGGCTGCCAATAACAATGCCCCGGCTGCAGACAATGTCCCAGCTGCAGACATTGCTCCAGCTGCAAGCAGTGAAGGTCAGCCTGCAGATGGTAGCAGCCCTACAGAAAATACTACTGTTACATCACCAGATGATAAGCAAGTTCCACCTGGAGATGTTCCTGGTTATCTTAAAAACAATTACCATCGTGCTGAGGGACAAAACTGTGGTAACTTCGTCACGGTATCAACCCTTTTACTTTTTCTATTGTGCTAGCTAGTGATATATGTTCGTAGCTCGTCGTGACGTGTAGCAATCTCACATCCTAATTTTTGTAGAATTTGGATCCTCTAAAATCAAGAAATTAATAAAATAATAAAATAAAAAATTAATCAACATTAATTTTATAATTTTTATAAAACATGTATTCTATCATTTTAATTTAAAAGTAACTAACTTTTTAACTTATCACTTTACTAAATTTCTCATTTTAAAAGATCTCTATCGTATATCATATTATCATTTCTATAAAATTTTATTATTTGTCTATGATTTTGATCTTCTAACCTTAAAGACACTATATCAACTTAATGTGTATTAACATTTTAGTCAATGTGTTGATTACACATTTATAATTACAGTTTTCAATGTGACCAAAACATTTGTAATAATTTTTTGCACTACCCAACAAGTCTTTTTATATTTTCATGTCTCTAATTAATTTCGTCTTCATTTCAAACAATAAATTATTGATAATGATAGAAAAATAAAAAAAGTTAGAATTTGTTTTATTTAATATTTATTAATTATTATAATAATTAATAAATATTAAAAAATAAATTATAATTATTTTTACTAATTATTTTTATTTATTAAACATCTCAAATAAATTATACACGAAAAAAGTTGTGTAATTATTCTATCTCTTATATGGGTATAGGTCCCACATTCCATCCAATGGTGGAGGAGTGGGTTGGCTTGATGTACTAGGATAAATGAGTAATATAATATTACATCTCATCATTATATTATCTTTATATTTTAGGAGTGAAAGTTGATATTTTCACATCTGCCAGTATTATGATCCTTTTTCTAACAAATCATTATGATCCTTGGTTATAAGCTTGTGTTTGACATGCTGAGTAAAATTTATCTATTGTTAATCGTTGATTCCCTTTGTTGTAGGATCGACCATCTACAAAGGTTCATGCCGCTCCAGGTGGAGGGTCTTCCTTGAATTACCTCTTTGGTGGTCCTCCTCCTGAGAACAAGTAAATTGTCACCATGAAGAACACTTTTCATTTGAGACCTTTTTATGCGACCTACACTTTTGTGAAATAGATACTTTTCCCCTATTTATAGACTCATCGAGTTGTTTCTTCTGCAACAATAAACCCGTTTGCTTGACAATGTTGGAGTAGCCAATGACATTAACTATGATAATTCATAGGTTTGTTCTTATGTGTAATTTTGTGAATGTCATTTAACGTAAGTTACTCTTCTTCTTCTCAGCAAAAAGTATCCCCTAATTGTTCTCCTACTTCTATATTATTATTTGGCTATTTTCAAGTCCAATGGCAACTATTGTTATCATTCCTTATGTCTTGCTGATATAGTAAACTTGCTATATGCAAATTACAACAACGAGAGAAAAGATTTTTCTTTGCAATTTGGTGGTAAAAGATGTTAGTTGAGTATAATTTTGGTGGACACCGTTAGGTGCCTCTATCTTGTTCATTGAGAAATACTTTGTATGTCCTTTTTGTCAGAATTTTTATATAACAATGAATGGACACTTAAAAATGTCTAAGAAATAGGTGAAAATAACATAGGTGAACAAGGTCATGCACTTGTGTTCGAACGTTAAAATTAGGACGCATCTATTTATTTTTATTATATAAAAGTTAACACTAACTTTTGTAATAAAAAGTTATGTATTTCTCTTCTAATAATACTATATCAATTATTTTAATGATTTGGCAAAACTTAAAAATCAATTAATCATCTTTTAAAAAAAATTTAAAAAATTAAAAGAATAAATTCGTATTTTGTTATTATTCATTAAAACATAAAATACTAATTAAATACAATAAATATACATTAAAAATATCATAATAATAATTATAATTATAAAAATTTTAGTTACAAATATTAAAATTCTACAATTTATATATGTTAATAGTATATCTATTGTATTCTTTCAAGTAAGTTTAAATTTGACACATTTTTTTATTAAATACATTCAAATATATTATGATTATAAAATTAATTCATAATTTTATATTATATTTTTGTACTTTTTATTCTTATTTATTTTTTTAGACCAAAATAAGTTTAAATTTGTCACATTTTGTTACTAGATATATTCAAATATATCATAATTATAAAATTAATATATTACATTTTGGTGTTTCTCATTCTTATTAATTTTTTTTCAATTTTTTCTTTAATTATTTCCAAAACAAAAAACATCATATAAGAAAATAAAGTATGACAACTAAAGCAAATAGAAGCAACAAATTATTCAAATTTTTAAACTAATAAACTATATTTTAAATTATATTAAATAGAAGCAACAAATGAATATATAGTTTTATATAACTCTAATATAAAATGTCTATGTCTACTTTTTCGAAAATAAATAAATTCAAAATTTTAAACTAATATATTATATTTTAATTTATATTACTTTTAGTTGAATAATTATATAGAATTATATACAAATTATCAAATAAATATTTTGTAAATAGTTTTAATATAAATAATTTAAATTTAACATTAGTTTATATATTATCTAATCAATTTTTAAATAATATAATATTTATTAAAACATGTTATATAATATAATTAATTTACTTGTATGTCAATCTAGTTTGATTTCAATAGATTGTGTATCAACTTTTTTTTTCTTATTTGTCAATAATAAACAAATTGAATGATCAATATTGAGATGGGTTTGCATAACTCTTATCCGTAAATCATGATAATAAGTTTTGTGTTTAGTTTTTACTTGTTTTTTTTTTTTTTTTTTTACCACGAAAGCCAAGGACTTTAGGTTGGTTGTCATAATTTATCTAGTATAATGGTAGTTTTTCAAATTAATCGCAAAATATTTTGTATGCAGTGCTAAAGATACGTGTTAATGTTACTAATAAAAAAAAAATTTATATAAAAAAAATACAAAATTTAAATTTTTAATGCATTAAATTATGTACACTACAAGAAAAATGCTCATTATCATAGAATTTATCATCGAGTTAATCAAATAAATCTGTCGCTAAGTATATTATTGTCGGATTTACCGTTGTCCTATAGTTGATGGTATAAAGGGCGCCGAAAATCTCTTACTGGCGAATTTTTCAGTCCAACGCTAATTACTGACAGATTTTTTGTCAGTATTTTCAATGAATTGTCGAACCTGGATTGATAATTACAGTCAAATTAATCTGATGGTAACTTTGGTGCCATTTTGCGCCAAAATTTATCATCGAATAATTCTGACAGCATATCCATCAGTAGAATTTTTATTTTTTAGTTTTTTGGTACAGTCTAGCCACAAGTAACAGTCAATTCAAATTAAAACTCTTGTTTAACCAAATCGTTATTAGAAATCTAAAATTAGCAGAAATCAACAAATTATTTTATTAAAAGTAAATATTATGAATACAATAAAATGTGACATAAGTAAACTAATGTACCCTAAACAAACAAAAATGCATAAAAACCTAACACATACAGATCCTGGTAATCATCATTGGTGGCGGCGGCGACAGTGTTACGGTCCTCTTGCTGCGGCGGCGGAGTAGGTGCTACCGTCGAATGCCCACCAGTAGCATCGTTGGAAGCAACGACACCGATGCCTCCAGCGCGCATCTATTGGTTGTACTCTTTCATCTGTTGTCGCAGCCTCGAGCTACTCCAACTTCTCCCTCAGGTCTAAACTGATGGCAACGCGTGTAAGAATCTCTCGATACCTCTTCTCAGATTGCTCCTGCTGCTGGTGAAGCTCCTGTGTTAGCTTCTTTAGTGTTGGTGGTAGAGACAAAGGTAGAGTAATGCATTCACATCTTTAGTATTTTTTTCTTAGAATTCCATTCGATAAATTAAAAATTATTGTAAGTTAGACAAAGATTTCATGTTTAATTGAGAAATACTTTGAGTTCGTGTGTATTTATTGATTTCAGGGAATTTGGAAGAGATTTAGCAAATAATTAAAGAGAAAAAGAGGCCAAGAGTCACTTTGAGCATGAAGAACAAATTAGAGAAGCAATACAGAAAGCTTTTTGAATTAAATAGAAAGCTCACTGGACACAAAGTATTGGAAAGCAACCTTCACGTGCAACGTGGGAGAGCAAGTGTTCCACGCCAATCAATTATGCCCTCCCAGGAGCACTAGACACTCCAACGTGCAACGTGGGAGCATTCGTGTGCAATGCCAAAACAGGAGGCGTGTGTACGCATGACCCATGTGTACAAATGGTGGAATTTGCTCATTCATGCGTACACATGACCCCATTTCAACGTGGTACATAGAAGAATAGATGTGGGACATGAAAGCTCTTATGTGGGATGTTGGCTATCGTGTGTATGCATAAACCATGCGTAGTACGCATGATTACACTTTCGCGTGAGATGTGAGTTTTTCTATGTACAACACAATGGAACAAACAGAGGCAACAATTAAAGGAAATAAAGGCCATGTTCAACGTGGGTTTGTTCACGTGCAACATGGAAGAGACGGAGAGTAATTTGAATCAAGATTTAGTTTCACGTGCGACGTAAGATTATGGACACTTTCCATGGGACTTAAACTAAGCCATTAAGTATTCAATTCTTCATTATTCATGTGGTCAATCAAAGGCTCAACTTAGGCCCACCAATCACAGAATTAATTGAAATTTTGCAAACGGAAAAGATTGAAAGCTTGGTTGGAGGAAAACATTAATTAGTTGGATTTTATTTTATTTTAAATTTGATTCTATTTTAGTTTGAATTTGAATTTCATTAGGGGTTAGTATTTAAGGAGAGAAGTCAGATACTTGGGGGGATCTTCTTTTCTTCTTCGGCACTTCTTACTTTTCATAATTATAGGATTTCTCTAAAGAACATAAGCAACTAATTCTCCTTGGTTAAAGTTAGGAACTCGCTGTTGATTCTATGGATTAATACACTAGTGTTTCCTACTTTTAATTTATGCATTGATATCTTCTTAAGAAAAGATTTTCGTTCTTCATTCTAAAGGGTTTGAATGTGTTGGGAAACAATTTTTTTCTGACTTGAATTCCTTTAACTTCTGAGAAAAATTGATTAATTGAATTAAGTTTGAAAACCAATTCCCACAACTCTTAAGTTTTGAAACTAGATTTGATAAGTGACATTGAATCAACTAAGGGAGATTCTTATGAATTGTGTGGCTTATAAATTAGTACAGGTGCTTAACTCTTTTCTTAAGTAATTGACTGAAGAATTAATAATTAATTAGGTTAAAGAGAAATTGAATTACCAAGGAATTGGAATTTAATTATTAATTATTTGCCAAGGATGTATCTTTGCATAATCAACGTGGAAAGTGAAAATTATTGATCTGGATGTCTCAACATCTTTAAAACCTTAATTCTTTTAAATCACATTATCTTTCAGTACTCACTGTTTGCTTTTGTTATATTGCTATTTATGTTCAAACCTTTCAAAAACCTAATTTGGATTGTCTGACTAGATTAATCGATTGACCATTGCTTGCTTAATTTGTTAATCCTCATGGGATCGACACTCACTCACCGTGAGTTTATTACTTGGTACAACTTGGTGTACTTGCCGGTAGTATTGTGGTGTCAAATCCACATCACAGAAAAAGCACCAACATGGAGGAGTGGAGGCCACTGGCAAAGAAAGATCACAACTCGAAATGACGATTCTTGTGGTTCAGAGGTGGTCTCGCACCAAATCCTTTTAGGATCCACGACTGAGGTCTCGGAGCCGACGTCATCCGCTCCACCAGACGGCTGAGATTACTGTATTGTGGCCTCCAACCACTGCTAATACTCCTCCTGCGTTACAAATGTTAGTTATGATTAAGATAATAGTTAAATAATTGACTTTAAACCAAATGAAGCTGAAATTTAGTATTAATTTAAACTCACATAGTGGGCCGCCGACCGCTCGCCAACAAATCTCTCCTTGTTTGCCTTCAACGTATGGGTATACTTGAAGGTCTCTGCCAGTTAATTTTGATAGTATTAATTTTGATAAGTGATTGACCTCGCCCATCGATAGATTCCAACCAAGCTACCATTTACCAACCGACCAATTGTAGTTTAATTCAGACTGACAGATCGCTCGTTGGTTGACCCTGATTGACCTAACCATCCAGCCATCCATCGACCCACCCTAACCTCTTGTCAACTATTTACCGACCTACCACAAATAGTTAATGGACTCTCCTATGACCAATGTTGTCTATCCTAACCGTCCAACTGTCCACTTATTATGGACCTCGATTGACTGATTACCCAACTATCAAGATTGACCGTATGCTAATCAACTGTTGACCTATCTCGGATGGTTAGTGATGAGCGGATAATTTATACGCTTTTTGGCATTGTTTTTAGGTAGTTTTTAGTAAGTTCAAGCTACTTTTAGGGATGTTTTCCTTAGTTTTTATGTTAAATTCACATTTCTGGACTTTACTATGAGTTTGTGTGTTTTTCTGTGATTTCAGGTAAATTCTGGCTGAAATTGAGGGATTTGAGCAAAACTCTGAAAAAGGCTGACAAAAGGACTGCTGATGCTGTTGGAATCTGACCTCCCTGCACTCGAAATGGAATTTCTGGAGCTACAGAACCTCAAATGGCGCGCTCTCAACGGCGTTGGAAAGTAGACATCCAGGGCTTTCCAGCAATATATAATGGTCCACACTTTATTCGGAAATTGACGACGTAACTTGGCGTTGAACGCCAAGTTCATGCTGCTGTCTGGAGTTAAACGCCAGAAAAACGTCATGATCCGGAGTTGAACGCCCAAAACACGTCATAACTCGGAGTTCAACTCCAAGAGAAGCCTCAGCTCGTGGATTGATCAAGCTCAGCCCAAGCATACACCAAGTGGGCCCCGGAAGTGGATTTATGCATCAATTACTTACTCATGTGAACCCTAGGAGCTAGTTTATTATAAATAGAACTTTTTACTATCACAATCACATCCTGGATTGTATTTTGAATCTTGTGATCACGTTTTGGGGGCTGGCCTTTCGGCCATGCCTGAACCTTTTGCTTATGTATTTTTAAACGGTGGAGTTTCTGCACACCATAGATTAAGGGTGTGGAGCTCTGCTGTACCTCAAGTATTAATGCAATTCTATTTTCTTTTATTCAATTCTCTCTTATTCTGATTCCAAGATATTCATTCGCACCCAAGAACATGATGAATGTGATGATTAGATAACCCTCATTATCATTCTCACTTATGAACGCGCGTGATTGACAACCACTTCCGTTCTACATGCAATCGAGCTTGAATGTGTATCTCTTAGATTCCCCAACAAAATCTTCGTGGTATAAGCTAGATAGATGGCGGCATTTATGAGGATCCGGAAAGTCTCACCTTGTCTGTGGTATTCCGAGTAGGATCCTGGGAATCCGGAAAGTCTAACCTTGTCTGTGGTATTCCGAGTAGGATTCCGGTAATGAATGACTGTGACGTGCTTCAGACTCGCAAGTGCTGGGCGTGATGACAAACGCAAAAGAATCAAGGGATTCTATTCCAGTAGGCACGGGAACCAACCAGTGATTAGCCGTGCTGTGACAGAGCGCGTGAGCGTAGTTTTCACTGCGAGGATGGGATGTAGCCTTCGGCCAGGCGATGCCTCCAGACGATTAGCCATGCGAGTGACAGCCGCAGATGACCATTTTCCCGTGAGGATAGAAAGTAGCCATCGTCGAACGGTGAACCCCTATACACAGCTTGCCATGGAAAGGAGTAAGAAGGATTGAGTCGAAGCAGTAGGAGAGCAGGCGTCCTTGAGCCATACAGCATCTCCATATGCTTATCTGAAATTCCCACCAATGAATCTGCATAAGTATTCTATCCCTTTTATTATTTCTATTTTATTATTTCTATTTTCGAAACCATAAACAAATTTAATCTGCCTGACTGAGATTTACAAGGTGGCCATAGCTTGCTTCATACCAACAATCTCTGTGGGATCGACCCTTACTCACGTAAGGTTTATTACTTGGACGACCCAGTACACTTGCTGGTTAGTTGAACGGAGTTGTGTTCACCCGTGTCAATTTCTTAAATTCCATAATTTTACAATGAGTACAACTTAAAGAACATGGATCACAATTTCGTCCACCAGTTAGCAAATTGTCCTATGACCAATTGTTACTATTTGTTCGACTGACTAACCTACCTGACTTGTTGACATTGGTTGATCGACCTTCTAACCGCCTGCCAACCTAATTCGATAGGGCACTCGACAACTAATGGACATACCGACTATCTAAAAACATACTTCGACTTATCAAGCACCGACTTATCTCGACCAACGAATTGTCAGATTACTCTAAACAACTATCTATTAATGCAGAGGGATTGACCTTCGTCGAACAACCCCAACCTTACCCTCACCAACTATCAATTGACCTCGACCAACATATCCAATTAACCTAACGATTTGTCAATCGTCAATAGTCACTAGTGGAATGACCTAGGTGATTGTTAAATGACAATGGTTGACCCACTCTAGTGCCCTACCAAACCCTAGCTAATTACTAGACAATTTTGGACTACTAGACGATTTTAGACTATATAGACTAACTGCCATTCATCCAATCCTAGATGTGAGCTTTCAATTTTTTTGATAAAGTGGGCCCTTGGACCTATTGGTCTTTTACATTATAATCTATCGGAAAATGACCAAGCCAACATAGGGTTAACACTAATAATGATGATATACTTTCTTTTCTCTAATTTGATAAACTTTTAAATATTTATTATAAGAGAGTTAAATATTATTATAAATTTTTTATCAATAATGGTAGGGAACCAAAAGGGGGTCCAGCTAAAAACCTGCCAAATCCTCTTGGGCCGGGACCCCGAAGCCCACCTCACTTCAGAAATATCTAAAAATTCACCGAAGTAAACAAAATTCACCTTAACCAAACCCTCTCCTCTCCTTTCACCGTTTAACTGCAGCAGAATTTAAAAATCATACACGGCTACGCCAGAGTATAAGGATCATCAGGTAAACTTCTTCTCCGCCTTCATCGGACGTCGCGCCTCCGTCCATCACGTGTGGGCAATAGTCAACCTCCATAGACCGCTCCAGAACGATGTTCGCATTACCACGATGTGCTTCTTGTCGCGTTAATCAGAGCTTCCTCAATCTCAGTCGTGGTGACGTCGTTCCACCAAAGTGTGAGGAACAAGGTGTTTCTCCTTCTTATCGAAGGCGCACCGCTACTGCTGCATGTTAGTGTTGGCAGCGTCGTTGAAGCCTCCCTACTCTGCTCTGCCGAACGTAGTAGGACGTCCCTTGCTCCAGGCTCGAAACCTCCCTTCATATAACTAATTGGTAAGTATTTAATAATTGGTTTTGATTGATGTAGGATTTGAGTACCGTGGATGATACTTGTTGGATGTTGCCTTTGATTTGGGTATAATTAAGGAATTGTTAGATGTTGCTTCTGAATTTAATCTGCATGTTTTTATAAAAGGATTTCGACATGATGTTGTTATATTGTTTTTTATGATTTTTCGGGTCCCTTAAAGATGCTACGAGTTCGATCATGCTTTTGAAAAACAAGAATCTTGAGTGAATTGGTTCTCGAGTATTCCCTGTCACTCTTTGTTTATTGTGCTATCTAATTCACCCAGTGATTAAATTAACACAGGATACATTAATTACCTCTTTAAGTCTATGTAGTTTTCTGATTTGCAAGGTATGTCTGGCTAGTAAGTAGGTGCATTGTTCTTTTTCTAATTGTTCAACAAAAACGCCTTGCTGTTGTTGGCGGGATGTCTTTTTTTTAATTAAAGATCAAATAATTTGTGTGGTTATTAATCAACTATGTGCACTCTTACATGGGTAGTTTAGTTCAGGTTATGGTTTTGTACTTCATAGCAAACTTTAGATTCAACTCTCTCACACAATTGGAAGAATTCAACAGCATTTGTAGCATCGACCACTTGGAATAATAAACATTAATATAAGAGACAGAAAGTGCAAAGTATCATATACGTCTTACATTTCTTTTATGAATCAAAATGAAATAATAAGCATTGAGGTAAGTTTTATAAATTGAATATATTCGTAGGTTGAGATTAGTTTTTATCTGAGTTCTTCAAAGGATTTTTTATGATGATAACTAATTTTCTATTTACCATTTACATGGCCATGTTCTGGTTTATTAATCATTACCTCTCTCATTCTTTTTTTTTTTGAAACCAAATCCAACTTACACTTAAATGTTTTTGATGGGTGAATAGAAAATAATGGATGATACTTGATTAGTGTTGAATAAAGGGTGTTGATTGATGTAGGCTTTGAGTAGCATTGATCCAACTTGTTGGATGCTGCTTCTGATCTGAGTATAATTAAGGAATGTATAAATGTTGCTTCTGATTTGGGTTTTATATGGTATTAATTGATTGGGCTTTGTATAGCAGCAACAACAATGTATAATTGATAACTTTTTTGATGTTGCTTCTGATTTCGTATGCAGGTTTTATTAAAGGATTTGGGCCTGTTTCTTGTGAATACGCACTAGGATTATATTACCGAAAAGCCAATCAAGATGAAAAAAAATGTACAATCATATTTACCGTTATCGATGTGTCATTCTACATGATCCTATTTGTGACTTACAGCTATTATTGCCATTGACAGAAATTATTAGAATTGTGATGCTCGCCCAACTACATTCATAGCAATGCCATTGAGAAGCTTGCGGAGATTGATAAAATCAGATTCGGATTCTTGATGCTTGTTCCAAATTGGTCAGTGAAGCAGGCTATCATTGTTCACCTGGTCGAGTCGTATGAGGTTACAACAAGAACTTTTATACTCGACGTTGGCAACATCCACTTCAATGCCGAGTTAATCGAGAGGGTTTTCGGCATTTAGTCTCAAGGTAAGTTCCGCTCTCCGAATTACTTAGTGTACCGTAGGCATATTCGTGCAAATATCTTTGGGTATAGATATATTACCATGCACTAACGCATCGACATATTGTAGGTGATTCCCAACTCTGGATGACCAAAATCCGTCCCACGTGGCCATCAAAATGAGGTTCCACAGACGGACAACAACTGAACTCCAGGATTTAGTTTATAGCTGTCCCATAGCAACAGATTCAGATAGGATGGAGTTTAAGAGATATTTCCTACTGGTGGTAATGAAAATGTTCCTGTGCCCCACAACTCAACGAGTAATTTTGCCATGTCACATTTACCCGGTCTTGGATTTTTCTGATCCCAAAAGAATCAACTGGCCGTTGCAAACTCTAAAGTGGTTTGACACAGCAGTCGAGAAGTATAAGCTCAAAGGGAACAAAATTTGTGAGGGCTGCATGTTCATCATGTTGGTAGGACGCATTCAATAACTATTAGTAAATTGAGCATGCCGTTTTTTTATGTAGAACATAACTTATACCCTTCTTCTGTATAGGTACTCTATTTTCAATGGTTGCAATACGGTCAGCTCGACAACAGTCATGGGCATGAGCCATGGCTCGCTGCGTGGACCTCAGAGAGTCTAGAAAAGAAGGCGCAATATATTATTTCTGAGGTACTCATTTCTTTCTAGTAATCGGTTACTTTATGCCAGTATGTCAGTGGATGCTACTTCTTAGAGGAATCATGATGTTTCTTTTCTTTTCTTTATGGTTGTTTCTAAATATGTTTTCAAATTTCAGATGTGCAAGGTAGTTGGTGATGACTCTATGTGTTTAAGATGTGAATGGTTTCTTTTTTCTGGTGTTTCTGGTTTTCGTGTTAGTGATGCTTGGGCATTTGATTAAGATCAATTATTCTCTTCATTTCTTAAATCAGGGGTGCCTCCTGACTAGAAAGGGGAAAAGTGAAGACGTACAAGGCTGGTCACCTCAAGTTGAAAGGAGAAAAGCAGCAAAAAAGCACCACAAAAGCGTGGATGAAAAGCTTCGATAGCGCCAAGGATAAGCATGTATTAATGACTTAGTATGTTAACGAATTGACTTCGTTATTGTTAATTTGATTCACGCTATTTTTACAAACAGGAAAGCCCCGTCGGTGGAGAAAGCGAGCAGGAAGCAATGAAAAGACGACCAACTGGAAGCACAACAAATCCGCATCCAACTAGAAAATGTTCACGGTGGACTGATAGATAAAAAACTAGCCCAAAAGTGAGTATATGCTTATTGTTGTGTATGGATTAAACTCTGGACTAGCTTAACTAATTTTAGAAGGTTGATTTCAATGTAATTGGATGTCTCTTTAAATAACATATTCAATCTGCATAAAACAGCTAAGCAGGACAGCTACCAAGAAAAAGGGTGGGGTTAAAAAGGACCGATCACGTAGGTCCAGCCCAAAATCATCTGAAGAAAATGATCTCTCAATGAACACAGATGATGATTAGGACAATGAGCCTCTTGCTAAGAGGAGGCGCCGATTGTTTCACCGAGGAGTTAACCAACAAAAAACAAGTACGAGACCCCCGACAGCAACCTTAATCAAGAAAACACCCCATGAAACAACTGACTCCGGAGTTTCTAATGCAGGCACACTCTCCGTAGCACTAGTGCAACATCAAGAATGGGAGTTCAACGAGCAAGTTTCCTCAGCAAAACTCTTTCATTTTGGGTTTATTTTGCTCGTTAGGGAATTAGGAAATGTATGCATACAAAATTTACTTTTCTTTAACATTGGTTGATTTTGACGCAGTAATCCTGATTTCATGTCAATGCGAGACCCAGAGAGCGAAAGAATATGGAAAAACCTTGAGCAACTGCAGTACACAGAGCCACTATAAACCGTGATGCCAATCACTCCGTCTTGCAAGACACCTAGTCCACCGAGCTACCGGATTTCACCGGGAATGACTCGGATGGAAAAGAACATACCCAGTATACTCCTAAAAAGGTGCATCCGTTGCTAAAGGGGTGAAAGCTCGGCGAGGATGATGAGGAGCATGTGTGAAAATAGGTAATCAATGCGTCATTGGGGGAAGAGTAGGCTATAGCATCGTACGAAGGAAGGCTAAGTCTAGTACAGCTCCGAGAGGACTTGTGCACACTGCTACCCCATCGCTGGGTCAACAGCAACGTAAGTAAAATATACTAACACTTTTCTAGATTGAACAAAGTTCTTAATAAATAAGATCTCTCATAAAGATGACCCTAACTCAATTAAAATTGACCGTGTAGATCATTCAGTGGATGTGTTTAACCTTTAATGACTCGGAATCATTACGGTTTAAGGATGACTTCTACTGTATTCCTCTAGGAATTTTGGTATGCATGATTTTGTGGATTTTCAGTATTTAGGATTTATGTACTGAAACTAAATAGTGCTATTTTAACAGGAAACTGTGTTGTAAAAGAGGAACCTGGATTCTTTCAGGGAGGTCCCTACCGTGAGTTATGTGGGGCTGGGTCCTCACTTCGGTGCTAATTCCAGATATTTTGACAAGGTAGCAGCTTCCATGAGAAAATGAGTAAGTCAGTACGCTAGCTAACTAAAAACTGTATGGTTCTTGCCTATTATTCTACGGCAATAGGAACAAACTATTGTGTGCATGCTACTGTTTAGATACGGTTGTTTACCACGCAGTAGTTTTTACTTGAATATTGCTTATGATAGGCATTAGGATGTTTCTTTTTATTGCCAGTTGGATGGTTCTGTGTATGTTCTATGTTTTTATGTCTTAGGCACTTGTGATTGCGTGTACTTAATTGAGATGTGATTGACTTTTGTTTCCTTAGATATTCCGCAACAGGTTTCATGTGTTAAGAATTTTGCGACTATCTATAATTAGTGATGAAATTGTGGATGTCTTTGGTTCATTAAGCATTGCATTTCCTTATTATAATAAACACCGTATGGTTCTTGCCTCTTATTCTAGGTGTTTGATGCCATTGAACGAACTAATGCTTGCATGTTACTGTTTTGATATTTTTGTTTACATCGCAGTGGTTTTTACTTGGATGTTGCTTATGATAGGCATTAGGATGTTTCTTTTTATTGCCAATTGAATGGTTCTATATATGTTTCTGAGTTTTCATGTCTTAAGCACTTGGGATTGCGTATACTTAGTTAAGATGTGATTGGCTTTTATTTCCTTAGATATTCCACAATAGGCTTCATGTGTTAAGAATTTTGCGACTATCTGTATTTAGTTATGAAATTGTTGATGTCTCTGGTTCATTAAGCATTGCATTGCCTTTCTATACTAAAAACTATATGGTTCTTGCTTATTATTCTCGGTGTTTGATGCCATTGAATGAACTAATGCTTGTATGTCACTGTTTTGATATTTTTGTTTACAACGCAGTGGTTTTTTCTTGTATGTGTCGATCATCATTGGTTGCTGTATGCCTTTGAGATTCCTCAAAAAAAGTTATGGGTACTGGATAGTATGTATTCTGGATAGCATAATGATGACAGGTCGAAAATACATGCTTTAGTAGTAAGAATATATCACCCAATTAGTGCAACAACATCCTTAGTTATTAAAAATGTAGTATTCCTAAGGTGTAGTTGGTTTCCAAGGGAGAATTATTGAAGACATAGCTAAAGTGTCGATGCCCGCATACGAGCACATAAAGAACGACCTGACTTGTTTCTATCCCAGCGTCCTAAAACAACATAACGGGTAAGTTGAAATGCCACCTATCAATAATCTTACTAGATATTCACTTGATAATGATACTTAGTCTCATGGTTAAAGATAATATTTCTATTTATAAATGTAGCTGTGATTGTGGTGTATACGTGATCAAGTTCATGCAGTATTGGAGTCTAAATAAACCCTTGCAATTTTGGGACAAGGTGATTTTAAAAATCCTATCACAAATAACTTGCACCTCTTTTCGATTTATTTCTTTCTCGCTTCTAAAATTTTCTGCTCACACACGATTTTGCCATTTAGGGCATTCTGAAGGAGTTCTGGAAGGAAATTATACTAAACATAGTGATGGGTCCTCATTCACTCATTGGAAAGACTCTAGAGGCATTAGACAGACATCTTATGTGCCGCAACTAGCCAATAAACAAGACTAAGACAGTGAGATCACCCTTCACAGCATCGAGCACGAAAACCATGCTGCAGCATGCAGGATTACCCATGAGAAAGCCAAGCAAAGGGAGAAGACAACGGAAGAAGACAACCTAGGTAAAAATCATGAAAACGTACACTTGTCATACTATTTCTATAATTTTCCTATGTTAGAGTTGTGGACGTTTATATGGCTATTTCTGCCTTACATCAGTTTTGTGTGAGCTTGAGAAATCATGTTTCACTGCAGGTTTATGATTTTCTGTTGCTAAAATTGTGAAGTTGCTAGTGACTTTATCCAAAACTTTTAAGTGGATGGTGCATCTGATAGGTAATATGATGTTTCTTTTCATTATGAATTGGATGGTTCTAGATATATTTTTCGAGTTGTCACGTACAATGCATTTGTGGATGCATGTACTTCATTGAGAAGTGAATGACTTTTGTTTTTTTAGATATTCCTCAACAGGTTTTATGTGTTAAGAATTTGTGATAGTCAAGTAATTACCTATCACGTTGTGGATGTCTTTAGTTTATTAAGCAATGCATTGCCTTATTATGCTATTCAGTCTACTCTGCTTGGTCTAAATACCCCATTTGTTTATGACTGCATTTAGGTGGCACTTCATTTCATTAAGCGGCATGATGTTAACTAAATGGAAGTTTATTTTTTTTATCCTTGTTTTCTATTGATGTAATTGTGAAGTTGCTGGTACTTTAAGCATTGCATGGCCTCTGTTGTAATCAGTATACTCGACATGTTCCTTTGTGTTGGCACCGATGACTTTATCAAGTTTTTAAGTGGATGGTGCTTTTGATAGGCATTTGGATGTTTCTTTTCATTACAAATTGGATAGTTCTGGATATATTTTTTGAGTTTCATGTGTTACTCATTCGCGAATGCGTGTAGTTCATTGAGAAGTGAATGGCTTTTATTTTCTTAAATATTCTTCAGCAGGTTTCATAGCGGATGTAATCTATTTGTTTTTGACAAAAAATAAGTAGCACTTCGTGATCTTAAGAACAATGACAGTCTCACAACCTAAAGTAATTAATAATTAGATAAAAGATATCCACATTTGTCCTTTTATGTCTTTTATTGAATGTGTCATAACAGAACCAATGCAAGTGACAAAGCGAAAATCGTTAGAGGTTATTAATTTGTGTCAAAAGAACCACAAAATCTAGCTAAGTATGAGAAATCACCCACGGAAAAAAATGGACAACCAAACGAAAGGATAACTATCTATACTCAAAAGAGTTTAACAGTGACATGAATCTGCCACATTCCGATGCATTCCAAGTATCATAGGCCTCAAATCCTCTCTCTACAGAACCATTATAATAATTATCTGTCTTAAGATCATCAACATCCTACAAAATGCACAACACAAAAACAAAAACAACCTATATGAATCAACAACACCATCCCAAAAAATAAAATTGAAATAGACCTCACTTCTAGATCATACCAGATGCGATTTTCTCTTCCTTTTTTGCATTAATTTCTTAACTGACTTGTCCAACTCTACTCCAAGTCTCTTACTTTTCTACCATCCTTTAGTTTTAATTCTTGAGGGTCTTTGTATGTCATGTACAACAACACCGCCCGTGCTCTGTGTGGGCATGGTATTCTGAGTCGTAGCAATAGTAGTCGAACGCATGCTGGCACGATAATCAGTCAGCTTGGACTTTGCGTCCCAAAGGGCAGATCGCAAGATGGCTACTTCCTCATCACAGTTAACGAACTCCTGAGCAACGTTATAAAACTCTGAACACAAACGCCTGAACAGGTTGTGGCCTTCATTGGTCCGAGCCACATCATGACCTACTCTTAATGTAGGTGTGCTTGCGCATGATGTTCTTACTCCATCGAGGAAGAACATAGTAGCTTGGTACTCTATCAACTCTGTAGTATGACCACACAGCAAGGGTGTGGCATTACAGTATACCAGTGGATTCAAACTTGTTGCACTTGCACCAAACCTCTTGACTCAATTGGTCAAAATCTACTGTGAAAGTACGGTAAACAGTCTTTTCCTAAACTATCTTCTGCTCGTCCACTTTAACAAAAATTGAATTACCCTGTTGTTCACTTGACTGAACCACGCAATCTATTTTTTTTCTTTACCTCCAGCTAAACATCCCTGAACATATTACTGGTGTATTCCCGCTGAAATCATCTCTCAATGCCTGTGCTCCCTATATATGGGATGACTCCTTTTGAGTCCGCAGCATCATCTTCCAGCTCCTTCTGCTCCTTGTTTTCAAGCACATTGTCGTATTCATGGATGAACTGGACCAAACCACTCTTACAATACAGAAACCCCCCGTAAAATGCATGCATACTTTCACTCCACTGAGTACTCCTTATAGCGGTCCAAAATTCACTCTTGAAGAATATTGGCACCCATTTCTGTCGATTGGCGTAAAGGTCTATATAAGAAAACAAAGCATAAGAGTGTCGCTTAGACACAACATGGTGACCGTTTCCAAAAAATTGATAAAACAAATACAAAAATATCCAGTTTCGTAAGAGAAAAACCATCTGTTTGTATATTGAAAAGAACATGCACTGATTATGTAAAAAGGAAACATTGACTACACTCCTAAAAAAACACAACAACCAATTCAAACAGGAAGAATTACCAATAGTGATTAAATATGCAATATGCAACCAATATACGGGAGTTAAGTTAACGATAACAGACCTGTTAAGCATCTATTCTGACCTAGGTCAAATTCTTTTATGAATTCAGCCCAATTAGCTTCAAAAGAGTCAGCAGAAGGAGAATTTCACACAATGTGATTCATCTTAGCATTCAATTCTCCGTACCTAGCGTAACCTCCAAACTTGAATTGTGATTTCTTCATTATGTGCCAGATGCACCATCGGTGAACAGTATCTGGTAGGACCTTCCTAATAATAGCACCGGTCATGGCCTTGCACTGGTCAGTGATGATGAATAAATATGCAATATGAAACCAATATACGGGAGTTAAGTTAACGATAACGGACCTGTTAAGCATCTGTTCTGACCTAGGTCGAATTCTTTGATGAATTCAACCCAATCAGCTTCAAAAGAGTCAGCAGAAGGAGAATTTCACACAATGTGATTCATCTTAGCATTCAATTCTCCGTACCTAGCGTAACCTCCAAACTTGAATTGTAACTTTTTCATTATGTGTCAGATGCACCATCGGTGAACAGTATCCGGTAGGACCTTCCTAATAATAGCATCGGTCATGGCCTTGCACTGGTCAGTGATGATCCCCCTTAGCACAGTCTCTACGCATCTCACCCATTGCGTGAACATCCACTCAAAACTAGGGATCTCCTCGCTCCCAAGTAAAGCACAACCAAGAAGAGTAGGCTTCCCATAGTGGTTTACACTAACAAAGGATGCAAACGATAGACCATGCATGCGAAAACACCAACAACAAATGACAGACCCAATAACAAACTAAAAAAATGACTGCTTTTGCGATTGACCCATAAGTAAAAATAGACATGTTTCTTCTGTAAGTGGTGTCGAACGACATTATATCTCCGTAATATTCATACGAAGCCCTGCACCTTGCATCTACCCAGAGTGCGCTCTTGAACTTATTAGCATCGTCAACATCTATGGCATAAAAGAAGTTGGGATCGATCTTCTTCATTCGAGCGAAATAATTCATCATCTCCTTAAAGTCTGCATTGTCATCGGCATATCGGAGTTTGCTTGTGATGTAATTTATGACATCCTTTTCTGAATAACTCAGGTTTGAAGACCTACCAACCTCGTTTGCCAGTGCTAGATACGTCTTGTTGGGTCTTATGCTAGCCTCGTTGTTATCCGTATGACGCACTTAGAATGTATGGTTAACTCCTTGTACTCATGATAGTGGATAGCTTTCTTAGCCGACAAGGGTGAGAATGCCTCAATTTTAATCTAGACACAACCCAACTTTCCTTCTCCTTGTCCAGCATGACATACATTCTTACTCTGTATCTCGTGGCTGTAATTCTGCTTTCCCGAGTTACTGCCTTCACTCAAGACTCTCGATAACCTTCTCGCGTGCAGTGAATAGATTGATTAACCGGTATCTTTGATTCCTTCTGCGTCTTGTCGAAATTCGTGTTCTTGATTTTAGTTACGAACCCAACTTTCTTCGTATAATTTGCATAAAATTTTTGTGCCAAAAGCAACGAATTAAAACCCATTCCTATGACTGAAATTTCCTCTTCACTGATCACACTATGATCCGACAACTGTAATGTCAATTCACAAAACCAAATACGAATTAAAACTAGCATTAACACAGTAACTATAACGCGATGACAAATAATAAGGAATAATTCAAACCTCGTGTCTCAAGTCCAACTCATCCTTTCTCATCACAATGACGTCGGTAATTTCGTCAACCTTTAATTAAAGGCACTGGAAAAAACTTTTATCAACTTAAGATCATCACTATATAATAAATCACTCCAATAAAACATATAAAAAAATAGTGCAAACACACATGGGAGTCAAGTATACTTTATCGTAAAAAACATCTAATTAGCATGAATAATAAACATTCACATAACACATTGTAGTTAAATTTCATACAATGCAGAACCAACCTATCCAACATGCCTTAGACCCCTCTTGAATAACAACTTCACCCACACTCAATTCTTCATTTCCTTCGTTTGAATTGATCAATGTGCTATTCAATAAGCCTTCTGAAGTTGAGAACTCCATGGACGTTACTCTTTTCCAGAAGCTTTGAACCGCGACGACAACTTCTTTGTGCAGAAAAATGCTATGCGTGATGGTCTTTGCTGGAGAACCACGCTCACAAACGTCACGGCCAATGGCGACGCACACCAGGGAGAATGACGAGGGAGCCACGGGTTGAATGATTCGATGGAGAAGGTGGAGGCAATTGATGAGAAGAAGAGTGAATTATTACACCGTTTTCGAGAAGGACTTGCACCACGATCAATCGCAGCACCGCTAATGGCGTTAAAGACTGATGGTTACCGATAAGGGAGCGCTGTGAGTATGCCTTGGATGGATGAGGTTGGTGTCTTTGCTATTTGGATGAGAGCTCAGATGCATCGCAGCCGTGGAGAGGGAGAAATAGTGAAGACTCGGAAGCATTGTGGGCTTTTAGCGTGATTCTTGTCGGAGGTTCTCAACGTATCCCTTCAAACCTGATTTTGGCATTAAAAACCATTAATAACAAATATTTTAAAGTATAAATGAATAAAATTAATTAAAATAATTATAAATAATTGAGTTGTTCAATTATTGGCTGGTTAAGAGTTGGTTCCATATACATTTTCATTTGACATATAATGCATTAAAAAAAGTTATAATTCTATTATTATGAATAAAAATATTAGTAATTAATAAAAAGAGAAATTATTTATTAAAAAAAGAAAAGCATATAATTTTTTTGTCTTATGTTCTCTTTATTTTCATTATTTAGATAACAAAAAATGTTTATATAAAACTCATACTCATAATTGTTTATTCCCCTTTTATTTTCTTTCTATAACCAAAAAATAGAAATTTTTGTGTTTTCATTTATTTTATTTCTATTATTTTTTTATAATTTCTATCCAATCAAACAAAATATTTGTTAAGATACTATTAAATTGATGAAAAAGATTTTTTTTAAATAATTTTTTTTATTTGTTAGTGTATTTGATAAATTTTTAATAGTAAAAATAAAAACACTAAAAAATTCAAAAAAATATTTTTTTGAAAACCTATAATTTATATCTTTTTAAAAAGATTTTTTAAAAAAAAAAGATATTTTTTACATAATAAAAAAATAAAAAAATAATTTTTTATCTTATTTTATCTGAATATAATAAATAAATAAAATTTTTTTATATAAAATATTCAAATATAAAATTATTTTTATTCTTATAAAAAATTTTTAAAAAAAATATTATTAAAAAAAATCTTTTTTAAAAAGAACTCCCAAACAAGCCTAAAGATTACAAGAGTAATTATTTTTTATTATGCATTATCGGGTAAAAAAGAAAAAGACACCGTGCGTTCGTTTGGCTATTCCTTATTATCGACAAGTAGGGTTTTTGCTCGCTGTCATTGTTCTCTGCCGCGCAATCAAGCAAAGAAGCACGTTAGGGTTTCCCAATCTCGCAGTTGCAGAGACAGCTTCGCAGCGACAATGGCCACTCTCGTCCCTACCTCCGAGGAAGATGCCGCTCTCTCCGTCGTCCGTTTCGCGTCCGAGCTCGCCTGGGCCGACGCCGGTCCCGAGGTAACTCTCCCCTTCCATTTTTTCTTTCTCATCAAATCCAGTTTTTCTTTCTTTTGATTGGTTCTAATTGTTGGAGGCTCTTTTTTAGTTTTAATCGAACGAGTGAATATGGTGAGGTAATATGATTCTTGTAGAGGTTTAACTGTTAAGGATGCTGGTATGTATCCTAAGTTGAGATGCTTCTGGATGTTGAATCTCAGTCTATAACAATTGATGATGACTTTAGGTGTTTGATTTTGTTCGAAAATTTTAGGCTTGATTGCACTTTTGATGATATTTTTCTACAATTGGTTTTGCATTCTACAAGTTTCTGATATACACTTCGATGTTTGGAAAGTGATAGGGATTCTACACTGTAGAAGTTCCTTAGAATTGGGGATGGTGGATTGGGTAGGGCAAATGATGCATGACTGATAGAGCTTAGGGTAGGGGCTGAGAAAAGTTAAAAGAAAACGTAGCATTAGTTTACTCTGTTTCATGCTATACAACATTATCCTTTTTGAGGAAAGATTATAATTAAGATGAGAAGAATGATACAAGGAGAAGGGGGAAGGGGGGTAAAATCCTTTAAACGAGTGAAAACAAACGAAAGTTAAAATAATAAGGCTTTATCTCCCTGTATCCCATATTTATATGTGAGCACATCATTATGCTCTTCTCATAATTAAGCATATTTGTTATTCATGAATTTCCTGATACTATCTTTGGTTTTCAGGTTGCTGAGCCACAAGTTAATAGACTATGCATGGAGGCTGAAGAGTTCATTGCTATGGGGAAGTGGTTGGAACTAGCATCATTGATGATTACGTCTGCTGAGTTGATCTTCTCAAAGGTTACTGAAAAAGGTAGAGTACTCTTTTTGCTTGATAAAGTTATATACTGCTTAAAATGCTAAGACATATCGTGGTACATGCATGATGATAACATCGTTCATTGATTCTCATCTGGCATCACACCCTTATGTCTTTTCCCGATAGGTTAACTATACATGGTGCGTGCACGATGAACTGTTATCTGATTGTGTTTGTTGATGTAATATTTTTGCTGCTTTGATACTTGTATAGATTACAATTTTATGATACATAACTAATTGCTTAGGATAGGATGTGCCATGAATGCTCGGATTTTAGCTGAAATCTAATATTCTATCAGGTGATCATAATGTATAGTATTTTAAGAGGAACTGTTATTTATTTATTCATTCTATACCAGATGTGGAGTCCATCTTCACTGTTATCTGCAATCTTGTTACAAAGACTGAGAATCCAGATGAAGTAATGGAGATCATCAAAGTTATATCAGCAAAATTAATTCAACAACCTAATGAAAAGCCTGCGGTGCGCTTGAAGATGTAATATTACAGCTACTTGATTTTGCTTTAAAATTGACATTTCATGGTGCTATTTCTTGTTTTTTGTTTTCTCTCTCTCTCCCCCCCCTTCTTTTCTTTTTTAATTATTATTATATATATAATTTCATATTTTTCTTTTCAGTTTGATCAATCTGTACAATCTTGTGGAGACTCCATACTGCCGCTTTTACATCTACATGAAAGCGTTGAATTTAGCAGCTGAAGGGAAAGTCACTGAATACATTATCCCTTCATTAAAAAATATTGACAATTTTTTGAAAGACTGGAAAATTGGGATATCAGAACAGAGAGAGCTCTTTCTTACTATCTCTAAGATTTTGAAAGAAAATAAAAGGTATAGTGGAAGCAATTTTTAACTATATCTAACATTTTGAAAGAAGACATATGGTATAGCAGGTGGTGGTTTCCTGTTGATTGTGATTTGTTTTCTTTTTTCCCTGCTCTCTTGGTAGTAGGATTATATATTAAGTTTCTATCTATCACTATGACAATCTACTCTCCACTTGGCAACCCCACCTCTCCTTTTCGACTTTTTTTTTTCCATCAGAATTTATATGAAAAATAGTAATTAGTATAATTTTTTGTTTCATCCCAGCATGGCTAAAGACTCTTTTAAGTTCTTGACAAATTATTTGGCAACTTTTAATGGAGAAGATGCACATGAATTGAGTGAAGCAAAGGAGGAGGCTGTGCATGCAATCATTGATTTTGTGAAATCACCTGATATATTCCAGGTACCTTGAGTGTTTATTTATGAAATTTGAATGAATGAACGTTTTTTCCATCTCGCGTAGTTCAAATATGCTTGTATCAGTAGTACAATACTAAAATCATCCTTAAAAGAGTTTTGGAATGTCAATTTTATCCTCCAAAGATTAGCAGCATCTTAGTGGTCCTCAGGTGAATAATTGTGGCCATTGTATATTTGTATGACATCAATTCAGTTCTAGTAGGTAGTAATTTTGGACTATTTTGATGTTTAGAATTAAGAATAATCAATTGAGTGACCTAACCAACTCAAATCTTTAGAGGACCAAAATGGGTTTTCACTTTTTTTTGGTACTCTAGATATCCAAGTAGATTTTTTTGATCCTCTTTTTGCATAGACTGTTGCAATTTCTGGAAGAGTATCATTAAAGTTGTATTTCATGTTGTAGTGTGATTTATTAGACATGCCTGCTGTTTTGCAATTGGAGAAAGATGCCAAATATGCTGTGTTATACCAGCTTCTCAAGATTTTTCTTACTCAGAGGCTGGATGCTTACTTAGAATATCATACTGCAAATTCTGCCTTGGAGAAAAACTATGGTAAAACCTTTTATTCATGGACTAATCCATTATTATTTTTTCATTTTTGGAGTAGTATTCCATTTTGAGCGCACCTTTTTCTTTGGGTACATAAAAACATTTTTTTTTGTGGAATGATATTTTTAGGTCTTGTGCATGAAGAATGCGTTGCTAAAATGAGGTTGATGTCATTGGTGGATCTTAGCTCTGATGGATCTGGCCAAATTCCGTATGAACTTATAAGAGAAACACTGAAGGTAAACTTGTATTTGCATTCTAGTTAAATTTAATTTATATGGATTCATGTTAGTAAAATTGAATTTCTATGAATTTTCAGATCAATGATGATGAGGTAGAACTCTGGGTGGTTAAGGCAATAACTGCAAAGTTGATTGACTGTAAGATGGACCAAATGAATCAAGTTGTAGTTGTTAGGTACGTTGCTGCCTCCATATCACAGTTATTCCTGCTCCTTGCTTGATTGTGTTTTCATTTTTATTTGGGCACATGGAAATAGCTATTGTTATTAGCACGGTAATATATCCTAACATGTTCAAGAGATCAGGTTGTTATGTTGGATTTAATTCAAATTCTCTATTGCAGTCATCACACCGATCGTATGTTTGGTCAGCACCAATGGCAAGCACTGAGAACAAAGCTAGTGACATGGAGGGTAAAGATTCTCTCTTGTAAATGTCAGAATTATCACACAAATATGTTTGATAATTGCATTCCTGAATTTAGTCCGACAGAAAATGATCTACATTGTTATTTTACAAATATGAATGTTAGCCAATAAAAGTTCCACAAGAATATCGATAAATAACCACCTTGAAATTATGATCAGAATCATTATTTAAGAAAGAATTCAAAAACATCTAAATTTTGATTTTCGATTCCCTAAATTGAGTTGTGAAGTGATAAAAGATGATCACCATGCTGAGATCAATAGCTTGAGTGAGTTTTGCCCAATAATAAAAAAGATGGTTATTCAAATAATTAAAGGTTCCATTGCAAGTGAACTTCACTTTACAATTCTGCTTATTTTAGAGGATCCAAATCTGTAATAATGTTTGATTATATTGCACCTGTTCAAGGTAAAAAGCATTGCATTATGTTTTATGTTTTGATATATTTTGTTTCCAATTACCAGGATAATATTTCGAATGTAATCAATACAATTCAGGCTAACAAAGTAACCGAAGATGGGTCCCAGGCAGTCCAAGGTTTGGTGGTTCGTTGAGGAGGTTTTTTTTTTTTTTGGATCTTTTGTCTTATCTAGATTTCATCTTAACTAGTGAGAGGAAAAGGTTGTAATTTGTTCTGTTACAGGTATACCATTTTTGTCGTAGAAGCTATTTGTTGGTTAATAGTTAATACTTTTTAACTATCTCATATCGACTAGCCTCGCGTCTAAATATTTCACGGATGGTCTGCTAAGATTTGGATTCTGTGTATTTTATTTTAAAAAAGTTTGAGTTCAATTTATATGCATTTCATTGATGTTATTTTAGTCCAGTGAGTGGGGAAGTTTAGCTTTGACAATGGTGAGTCATGTCCCTCCAAATTTTTTGTAGAAACATTAGTATTACTTTGTTCAAGGAGTGAAATTGGTTAAGTTGGGCAAGTCTTGCACTAAAAACTTAGTTATCCCAGATTCAACTCTTACGTCGTCCATAATTTCTTTTAGTTCAAATGTAACATATTAGAATGGGCTTTGACAAGAGTTTTTTGCCTCTCCCAAAAATTGTTTCAAGCTTTGCCACCGAGTCTAGTGTTAAACCTCGTTTATTATATTATGCAGATTAATTTCATAGTATCAGTATATTGTTTGGCATTATATAAGGTTATATGTTCTTCCAGTGGTAATATGTAATTTGTTTTAAATTTTTATATGATACTATCTTTTCGTTTTAAAATAAGTATTGTTTTTATTTTGAGTTCATTAAAAAGTTAATGTATCTAAACAAGAGGTTTATCTATAATATAGTTGGTTTAAAGTAATAACTATTCTAGGTAGTCAACATTAGCCAATTTTAATGTTTAGGTTTAGAATTTAGAATTAAAAGCTTATGATTTAGGATTTAAAATGTAAAATAAATAATTTAAAAAAATTTACTAAAAAAAATGAGTTATCTAGCATTATTTTATAAATGATTTACTCGCTCAATTATTTCAAAATGGATTCTTTAAAATGTCAGACCAAATTTTCAACAAGTTTAACTGCCAACCGCAAAATGAGCTATTTGATAAACTCGACCGGTTCTCAACTCTCTGAAAAAGAAATAGTGAGATTTCTATTTTTGGATATGGGCTATGGGCATCCCTACAGAAAACCCAATCCTAGATCCGCCCGAGCCGAATTCAACCCGTAGCAACTCCCTTCTCACAAATCCAACCGCGCCAGCAAGAAGTTGCCGAATCTCTACGAAAATTCATCTCCAACGCCAAGACCATTCCCTTTTCCTAATCGCCTGGAATTGTCTATCAAATTAGTTCGACTTCCAACCACACTGCTACGGGTAATCATCTAGGACAAGCATCTCTGAGATTGATACAACACCCAGAAAAAGAGAGGATGCCATCGCTTCTATCTTGACCGCGGCGTCCGTTTCCCAACCGCAAGAAATAGTGCGACTTAAAAACAATGTCATTCCAATAAGGAAATTAAAAAAAAAAAACCGAGGTAAGAACTATGAGTCTATTGGTGAAAAATTAGAAGTTTTTCCATGGCTGAAAAAGACCGTTTTGGAAGCAAAATGTAACGGAATGTACTTTGGCCTAGATGAGAAGTCTACCTAGACAAAATAGAACATAAATGACAAAGTAAGGCAAGTGCACTGGAAGGGATGGATTATGATCTGGTCTCTGCAACCATGGGAGAGCTCGTGTTAGTTGCAAGGATAGGGAATCGGATGCTGGATTCAGGCGGGTTGGGTGTTTGGGTTCAGGTTGGGTTAGTGGACATAGCCCAAGACAAAATAAAGAGTAAATTATCATTTCTACCCATGAAAGTTGAAAATACTACATATCTACCCATAAAAAAAGGAAATTACCATTTGTACTCATAAAATATGAGTTTCATATAATAAAATTATCCAAACACTAAAAAATAACATAAAACCCCAAATTACCCTTATCATCATCCGCATCATCTTTCCCCACTACCACCACCACCACTAACCATCCTCTCTCTCTTCTTCCATTTTCTGAGCTCGTCGCCGCCGCCATAGTCCGTCAACTCTGCCAACTCCTTCCTCTTTCTCTTTCTCTCGCTTCCCTTCTGTGTTTTGCTTCTCTCTCTCTCTTCTGCTTCTTCGAATTCTCAACCCAGAAAAAGGGCTTCACCATCATCAACAACAACAGAACCATCTTCAGCTTCTTTACCCTCACACTCTCTTTTACCTGCAAAATCTCTTTGGGTTGACTCATAATTCATTTTTCCCTTTTCTTGGTGTACCCCAAACCCTAACCCCAATTCCCAACTCCAACATTGGAATCGACGATCTCAGGAGATTAGGGTTTCCAGTCAAAACTACCGCTGCTACTACTACTACTACTACTACTACTACTACTACTACTACTACTACTACTACTAATATAAGCAATAACAGCAACATTATAGTTGATGCTTTTGTTATGCAGCAGGAGCTGAAGCTAAAGTTTGGGTCTTCGCCTAAGAAGGTTGAAGATTGAGTTATGGAAAGGAGCAAGAAGAAAATAAAAAACAGGGAACTCAAAGTGGTGAAGGGCGTGGATGAGTTGGGCCACGAAAGTGACTCCTTCGCCGTTTGAAACCAATCCACAACCACAAATTTCTCCCTTCTCAATTTCATAGCATTTGTTTCTTATGTGGATCTGTCACTGTCTTCTTTGTTTTTTCTCTTTGCTTTTTCTATTGTTGTTGTTGCTTTATATGAAGAAGATGATGATGGAGGTATAATGGTGGTGGTGGTGGTAGTAGTGATGAAGGAAATGAGGTGGTAATACCTAGGGGTGTATCGGTTCGGTTTGGTTCGGTTTTGGACCAAAAACCAACCGAACCGATATATTCGGTTTCTACAGACACACAACCGTTCGATTGGCTGCTTTTACAACAATCGAACCGAACCGAACCGAACCAACATCGGTTTGGTTCGGACGGTGTTTTTGGTTTTTAATTTCTAATGAGAAAAATATGAATCACAATAATTAGAGGTTCAAAATAGTCAATAAACTAAAATAATAAGAGTAAAACATTGAAAGAGTTAGGGGTTGGGAATTTTTGTTGTTAGGTTAAAGATTAAAAAGGTTAAAACATTGAAATGGAAGCATATGTTCGGCTCGGTTTCTATCGAGCCAATCGAAAACCGAACCAAATCGAACCGATTGGTTTTGTTAGAAAAAAAATCAATTTTTTCGGTTTTCAAATCGGTTGTTGTAATTTTCGGTTCGGTGTGCGATAATTTTCGGTCCGGTTCGATAACTTACACCTCTAGTAATACCCTTGAACTCAAAATTTGGCTCAGGCGAGGTGAGATAGGGAAGGAGAGAAGGAGGGGTGGATGATGTAATAAGGGTAATTTGGGGTTTTTATGTGATTTTTTAGTGTTTGGATAATTTTGTTATATGGAATTCATGTTTTATGGATACAAATGATAATTTCCTTTTTTTGGATAGATATATCAGCGTTTTCAACTTTCATGGATAGAAATGATAGTTTACTCTAAAATAAAAGGCTACTTTCATATGTCCAGAAGTAGCACAATCTACCCCAAGATCTTAGTGATACCAAAATGATATTTGAAAATTCACAGCACTAACAAAAATAATTTCAAAAAATATGAACAACAAATAAATTATCATAAAATTTAAAAACATGAAAAAATAACTATATATTAAATATTTAAAAAAAAGAATTAGAGATCAAATTTTGATGCTATTTTTTTACGAACATTATTTAAAAAACAACTCTTTTCATTTTTAAATTTGATAATTTTATACTAAGTGATTTTTTTTAAATTTTTTATGGTAAATGATCAAATATTTTGGAAAAATAAAATAGGTTTAGACATCGAATTCTGCTTTGATTTTTGTGCACCTTTTGAATAGTTATTCAAAGGTCTCCATAAAAATTTGGATCAAATACACAAGTCATTTGTTAAATACAAATTTTTTTGTTATTTATAAAAAATGTAGTATTTATTAGTTATTTTTATCACGTTTTCAATATTTAGGAACTTATGTGTTGTTGATATCTTTAAGAATTATTTTTGTCAACGATACGAACCTTCGAATGCGATTTGATAGCTTACCGTATTATTATGTGTATCTTTAGCTACTTTTAGGTTGTTAATTAGGTTGTTAATGAATATCGAAGAAGCATAAGGATAAAATAAATTATATTGTATTTGGTTAGTATCCAAATCTATAGGAGATATGCATGTAGTAGTGCGCATTTATCATTATTTATTTGAAACACAAATTTTTTAAGACATAGTTGCATACAAATATACATTGAGACACAAAATTTGTGTACCACTTAATTAGTAAGACACTGAGATACAAAAAATAAAGAAAAATACTATTTGTATACTACTTTTTAGTCACCAATTCAGTCATTCTCACTAAAATACAGTAGAAAATACGGTTACATAGCTAATACAACGCGTTAGGAGTTTCTTCATCGCGCCAAAGATCTCCTCTTTCAATCGCGATTTTTTCTCTTCTTGGCAGAAAAGGTTCCATTGCATGCACTTCACTTCTCTTCTCTTCAATCGCGCCAATCTCACTCCATACTTCTCTTCGGTTGCACCAACCTCACTCCTCGCTTTCTTCTCTTTTCAACGTTTCTCTCTGCTTTGCTTCAATCTCGCAGTTCACAAAAGCTCTTTTCAGCGCCGTCTTTGGTTCTTGTTATCTAAGAGTTTTGATTATAACTTTTGATTTAATGGAATCCACAAATTCGAATGATGAGGTTTGGGTTTAATTTACTTCATATGTTAATTTTTTATTCTTGATTTGATTTTAATTTTTCGATTATCCATGTTTTATTCCTGATTTGATTTTAATTTGTTGATTATCTAGTTATGCAAATATTTCTATTATGTGGCTTCAATATGTCATTTAGGTCCTTTTACATCATGTAAGTTGTGTGATTACATCCTGAAAAATTTATGTTATAAATTTGTTTGATGAGAAAAATGTGTAGCTCCTAGATTGGAGTCAAATTGGTAGTTTGCATGTTTAAAATTTATGCATTTGCTTAGATCAGATGATGATACTAATTCTATGAATGTGTGGGAGTTTAGTGCTATATTTGACTTCTAAGTTTGATTATCATGTTTATCGAGTTTGATTATATTCAGTTTCAGTGCTATATTTGACTACCGAGTTTGATTATACTCAGATTCAGTGCTTGACTACCAAATTTGATTTTAATTTTACATATGCATGTAGCTCTAATTTAATTTTAATTTTTTATTATTAATTTTTAAAAAAATAATAAAGAAAAATATTCAGTCTCTTATGCAGATATACACACGTACACGCATTTTGTGCTTTTAACATTGTTAATAACTTCTTAATAAAATTTCTTTTCAATTCTAATTAGTATTTTTCCCCAAAATAAATTAATTAATTAAATTTACTTAGTTAAAACACTTTTAGTCTATGGCATAATTGCAACAAATTAAGCACCTTATAGCATGAGTTAGATCTTGATTGTTCCTGGTGAGACACATTGGGCTGTGGTGCATATTCGCAAACAATTGATTATTTTACTATTTAAAAAATTTCAGGTTTAATTATATTTATAGGATAATTTGAAGTTGCTTATGTTGGTTGTTGGAGAACAATTAGATCAACTGGAAACATGCGGCAGATGCATGTTCGTCCTGCTGGTATCGCAATTAGATCAAATATCTTTGTCCTGCATGTACCTATTATGTTTTAATTCCTAAATTTTGGATTACTTGTATCCAGGTTCTATACTTTCAGCTGTTAAAGCATGGTCTGTTAGATTCATGTCAAGCACCGGAGCCATGGGTTACTGAATAGACCGTTGCTGAACTGGATAACAAGGCCAGCGATGTTATCTCCCAGGTACAACTCATAATGCCTCCAAATTTCAACTCAAGTTGAATAAAATGGAATCAGTTATTTAAGTTGAGTTTTGGTATCTACTTTATTCCACGTTGAACACACAAGGCTGCATCGTGTACAAGTACAAAAAAGGTAAAAATTCTAAGGAAGCAGCAAGACGCAAATAAGATAACGACCAAGCAAGGCGAAGGCATTCGCATCCACCTTCTGCAAAATGAAATAGCAAGTGTGTGCAGAGATCTGCAACACCACCCAAGGTATATACATACTTGCATTGGATTAAGATAGGGTATCAGTGCTTCTAGTATGGTTAATATATTGTTATTCCAGTCTTTAGTGTGGGATTAGCAACCTGGTGTGATGTTAATGTAGTTGTTATCTCGTTGGTCTCTCCATCATGCTAGCAAGGCCAGCGACGAAAATAAATGGGCCCACATGGACTCAGAACAAGGTCTATCTACCAGGAGCAGGACCGAACTTCCGTAACAAGATAAAGATGAGGAAAAGGTAATTTCCTTTTAGATTTACTTCTCGAATTATTAAGCTGGATGTTCGGTTTAGTATGTTTGCCACTGGTTTGAAAACTGTTTATGCCAATCTCGATCTGCGAATTATAGTCTTAACCTTTGAAGTCATACATGTTATTGCTCTCCAACATGATACATTGTTTTATGTTTTTTGTTTTACCTAGTGTGCTGGTTTGATTGCATTTATCTTTGCGTGCATTGTGTACATCACAGAAATGTGATCCTGGTACGAGGAGAAAGTTGCCCCTTCACAGAAGTCGATCCTCCCGTGACAAGAAAACAACAATTCCACGAGAGTCTGTCCCGCAAAGCAAGGGGGGACACCTTTGATTGTCCCCGACTCTGATGAGTAAGAAAATGAGCCACTTGCTAGAAGAAGGAGTAGACTATTACATGAAAAGGGGTCGCCTCGTTAATACTTCCGAGCAGAGACCGAGGACAATTTCAAGCATGAAGGGGGTAACGAAGATCATCATGGCCCAATTGATTCACCTCCACGTACCCCATCTTCTGCACTTGTCCAACTTCCTGAGTATAACTTTGACAGGCAAGTTGTGTGTGGTTTACTTGGTTGTCTCAATTTCTGGTGCCTATGGATTGAACAGTTGTCCTACCAAGCATAGCCTATTGTTTTAGCTAAGGTTAGTTTGCACTCGTTGAGGTGAAATTTGACGTCTCCATAATGTAGTGTCCAGAATTTGAAGAGATGCTGGCGAATGTTGAACAAGGGCGAAACACAAGGCCCATAATCATGGAGCCCCTTCAAATGGTGATGCTAAAAAAGCCACGCTACCATACTCCGAGTCCGGAAAAATCCAGTTTCTCACTAGGATTGAATCAGTGTGAGAAGACACCATCCCCATCCCTGACCCCGTCGATTCATCAGAGTCTTAGAAAAATTAAGAAGGCGGAGCAAACGGAGAAACAAATCCTTGGATGGATACGGAACTCGTCCTTGGAAAAAGAAGAACCTCTGGCAACCTTCGAAGGTTGGGACCATCTAGTGCTACGCAAGAAGGACCTATGGATGCTGGAAGCTCGTTGCTGGGTGGTGCGGTATTTTATAACCCACAAACTAACTGGCAAGTGCATCGGGTCGTACCAAGTAATACCTTACGTGAGTAAGGGTCGATCCCACGAGGATTGATGGATCAAGCAACAATGATTGATTGATTGGCTTAGTTAGGCAAGAAGAAAAGGGTTTTGAGATATTCAAAAGGTTTAAGTTTGAACTCAAAATATCAAAAGGAAAAATAAATAAGTTGGGAATAAAATATTGAGAAAATAGTTAAGGCTTCAGAGTTATCTATTTTTCCGGATTGATTTTTCTTACTAACTATTTTAATCATGCAAGATTTAATTCATGGCAAACTATATGTGACTAGACCCTAATTCCTTAGACCTTCCTAGTCTCCTCTAAAATTCATTAACTGCCAATTCCTTAGTCAATTAATTCCAATTAGAAGATGATGATCAAATTCCAGTTTATATGCCACAAGAATCCTAATTATCCAAAAATAAGGGGATTATATGTCACGTATCCCGTTAAATACAAATAATTAGAAATTCAGGATAATATGTTTTCAAGCTATTGTTCAAGTAAAGAGCTTTTCCAAGTTTTACAAGAACTCAAATAGAAAGAGGGTCATACTTTCGTTCCACCCAAATTCATAAAATAAAGAACGAAAACAATTATTGAAATATAAATCAAAACATGAATTAAATTTGAAAGATCAAATGAATCAATCCATACAAATAGACAGAGCTCCTAACCTTAACAATGGAGTATTAGTTGCTCACGGAATGTGGAATGTAAATTTTTATAGAATTCCCTAATGGAATCCGCCTAATGGAACCCTCCCAATAGAAGAGAAGTCTCTCCTTTTTATAACTAATCCTAATTAATTTAAAATCTAATATTTAAAATTAAGATAATATTTGTTCCTATTTTCAAATTCAAATTTGAATTTAAATCAGAATTAATTAACTACTCTGCGTCTTGTAACGTGGGGACCACTTGACTTCACTGGATCCACGCCTAACTTGGGTGCTAAAATGGGGCCCAGAAATCACCCCCAGTATTTTCTGCGTTTTCTGCACGTGGCGCATGTCACGAGTACGCGTCAGTCACACGTACGCGTCAATGGTCATTTTTCCGAGTCACGCGGACATGTCGGTCACGCGCACGTGTCGCCGGTCTTCTTCGCAAGTCACGCAGACGAGTCGGTCACGCGCACGCGTCGCCGTGAAATTCTTCAAATCACGTGTACCTGTCAGTCACGCGTACGCGTCGCTGTGAAATTTTGCTTTTCACGCGTACGCGTCGCTCCTCACTGGTTTCTCCTTTAATTCTTGAGCTGCAAAAACTCCATCAAAACCAGTCAAAGGCTACCTAAAATAAACAAAATTGCAAAAGACTCAAAGTTGCATCCATATTGACTAAAAGATAATTAATTCTTTATTAAACTCAACAAATTAGATGCAAATTCACTAGGAAAAGATAGGAAAGATGCTCAAGCATCACTGAGTTGATAGCACGATACGTAATTGAACTTAAACACGCAAGTTAAATAAATAAATGGTGACTGCTCCTGAATTCCTTCTTGCATCCTTTACCATTTAGATAATTCAATGGATATCATACACTTTCAATGAATCCCAGTCATCAAGATTCACGCACGATTTCTACTGTGTTTGTCAAGGAATTTTGATTTATATCCTCTATTGTTGTCAATGCATTTCAGAATGTGTTAGGATTGTAACTGCTGTTGGCTGACGTGAGTAGAAATTGGCAGATTAAAAATTAATTAGCGAAATGGCATTGCAAGTACAGTTCTTAATCGGCAAAAATCCATTCGTCAATTTAGAAAAGGGTTGTCACAAATTTTATAAATAAAATACTAGGAGTATGAGTCCCAGGTTGTTTTCCAACGAGTTGCAGGAAGATGTGCTATTTTATCAATCAGAGGTTTTCAAAAGGGGTTTTGAATTTGATGAATAGAAAATTAAATTAGAGAATTTATATGATTTAAATAAAATCTTTACCGGGAGAAGATTAATTGAAAGTTCTATCCTTGTTAAAATTTTATCAAGAGCAATTAATAATGAGTCATTGTTTACATTTAGTTAACTCTCAACGAATGAAGGAAAGTCAAATTAAAAGTCAACTTCTATTCACAAGTCCTAATCCTCTCCCTTGGGAAGGATTAGAGTTAGTGACTAACAAGCCAACCAATAATGAACCAATTATAATTGAACTCTTGAGTATTCTAACTCAAGGTTCTCCTTTTAATCATCTCCCAATCAAGTTGGGGGACTACTCCATAATCGTAATTGTGGACTTCACAAAATCAATGGGAGAAATAAGAGAATACATAATAAATAATAATGAAAGAGATTAATTAAAAGTAGAAATAGTCTTGTATTAATAAACTATGAAAAATAATCCAATGTCAACTCTGGACGAATTAAGAATATGGAAGAGTAAATGAAAAGTAAATAACAAACTATGATGACCAGTACCGGAGGTAGACTCTTCTCAAAAGCTAAAGCCAAAATTCTTCAAAATCCTAATTTATGAATGTTCAAGTGAGAAACCTAGGGGAGGAGTAAATTCAGATCTAAAAACTTGAAATTGTGTGGAATGAATTCTTCCTCTATCTCTGCATGTTTCCTGGCTTTAATCTGTGTTTCTGGGCCAAAAACTGGGTTGAAATGCTGCCCAGAATCTCTGCCTGCGACTTTTGTAATTCTGTAGATCGCACACGTCACGCGGCCACGTCGTCCACGCGATCGCGTCGCTCAGCATTTTTCTTACCACGCGTGCGCGTCGTCTACGCATTCGCGTCGTTCGTGCAGCTTCCAATCCGCGCGGTCGCGTCAGGCACGCGAACACGTCACTCTGATTTCTTTCATTTCGCGCGGTCGCGTGAGCCATGCGACCGCGTGACTTCTCGCTGGTCATCTCCTCAATTCCTTGTGTTCCTTCCATTTCTACACGCTTCCTCTTCATTTCTTATGCCATCCTTGCCCTATGAAGCCTGAAACACTTAACACACAGATCACGGCATCGAATGGTACGAAAAAAAATAAAAATATACAACTAAAAGGTCTTTAGGAAGCAAGTTTTCAATCATAGAATATTTTTAGGAAGGAATTATAAATACATGCAAATCATATGAATAAGTGGGCAAAGACCTGATAAAACCACACAATTAAACACAATATGAATAACAAAATAGTGGTTTATGAAGACTCATCGAGGACATGGCTAGAGTTACTATCCCCACATATGTGCGGACTACAAATGGGCCGTCTCATTCGTATGCCAATATACCAAAGCAGCCAAACAAGTGAGTTGAATTAACTACACGTCTTTTTATTTTAATTGTGGGTTACTTTCTGTGACACTCATGTTATCTTGCTTGAACCAATTTTTTTGTTATATGTAGCTATGATTGTGGCATCTTCGTTATTAAGTTCATAGAGAATTGGACTGATGGGCATAAGTTTAATGAGTGGGACGAGGTGACTTCGCCTTACTTCTAAATTTATACATTGTCTAATTTAGAATGTGAAAAAATGTCACAACTGTATCATCTAACTCGTTATGAAAATCTTCATCGAGGATATGCTTAGAGAAAGCAGGTCAGAGTTGATGTTAGATATTGTCTGTGGGCCACATAATGTATTGGTAGATAAGGTGCTGACATTATTGGAGGACAAAGCTGACCTCGTATGGCACAATCAACCCCGATACAAGAAAAAAGAAGTGAAATCACCATTCACAGCCCCTAGCACAAGGACGTTGACACGACGGGCTGAAGGATCACCAATTATGGAAAAGGTCAAGGGAAAAAAATTGTAGTATACTCATGCTAGATTGTAACTTCGGATATCCTTGTTTGGCTTATATACTGTGTATAGTCTTGTGAATTTATTTTTGTGAATGTGTGGTTTGATGAGCGGATAATTTATACGCTTTTTGGCATTGTTTTTAGTATGTTTTTAGTATCTTTTAATTAGTTTTTAGTATATTTTTATTAGTTTTTAGTTAAAATTCACTTTTCTGGACTTTACTATGAGTTTGTGTGTTTTTCTGTGATTTCAGGAATTTTCTGACTGAAATTGAAGGATCTGAGCAAAAATCTGATTCAGAGACTGAAAAGGACTGCAGATGCTGTTGGATTCTGACCTCCCTGCACTCGAAGTGGATTTTCTGGAGCTACAGAAGCCCAATTGGCGCGCTCTCAACGGCATTGGAAAGTAGACATCCTGCGCTTTCCAGCAATATATGATAGTCCATACTTTGCCCAAGATTTGATGGCCCAAACCGGCGTGGCAAATCAGCATCAGAAATTCCAGCGTTAAACGCCGGAACTGGCATAAAACTTGGAGTTAAACGCCCAAACTGGCATGAAAGCTGGCGTTTAACTCCAGAAAACGTCTCTACACATAAAAGCTTCAATGCTCAGCCCAAGCACATACCAAGTGGGCCCGGAAGTGGATTTTTCTGTCATTTACTCATTTCTGTAAACCTTAGGATACTAGTTTACTATTTATAGGATCTTTTGACATTGTAATCGGTACCTTATGACCTCATAACACTTTTTACACGTTTCTTGTACCTTCCACGGCATGAGTCTCTAAACCCCATGGTTGGGGGTGAGGAGCTCTGCTGTGTCTTGATGGATTAATGCAATTACTACTGTTTCTTATTCAATCATGCTTGTTTCCATTCTAAGATATCACTTGCTCTTAACCCGGATGAATGTGATGATCTGTGACACTCATCATCATTCTCAACTATGAACATGTGCCTGACAACCACCTCTGTTCTATCTTAGATTAAGTAGATGTCTCTTGGATTCTTTAATCGGAATCTTCGTGGTATAAGCTAGAACTGATGGCGGCATTCAAGAGAGTCCGGAAGGTCTAAACCTTGTCTGTGGTATTCTGAGTAAGACTCAATGATTGAATGACTGTGACGTGCTTCAAACTCCTGAAGGCGGGGCGTTAGTGACAGACGCAAAAGAATCACTGGATTCTATTCCGGCCTGATTGAGAACCGACAGATGATTAGCCTATGCTGTGACAGAGCATCAGGGACGTATTTTCACTGAGAGGATGGGAGGTAGCCATTGACAACGGTGAAACCCTACATACAGCTTGCCATGGAAGGAGCCTTGCGTGTTTGATGAAGATGACAGTAGGAAAGCAGAGATTCGGAAGATGGAGCATCTCCAAAGCCTCAGCCTATTCTCCACTACTGCAAACAAGTACCTTTTTCATGTTCTTTTGCTTTTTACAATCAATCCTGATAATTTCTGATATCCTGACTAAGATTTACAAGGTAACCATAGCTTGCTTCAAGCCGACAATCTCCGTGGGATCGACCCTTGCTCACGCAAGGTATTACTTGGACGACCCAGTGCACTTGCTGGTTAGTTGTGCGGGATTGCAAAAGTGTTATTGCAATTTCGTGCACCAAGTTTTTGGCGCCGTTGCCGGGGATTGTTCGAGTTTGGACAACTGACGGCTTATCTTGTTGCTTAGATTAGGACTGTTTTATTTTTGTTGGTTTAGAGTCTTTTAGTTGAAGTCTAGTTTCATATTTTAAGTTTGGTGTCCATTGCATGCTTTTGTTTTTTTTTTTCTTCTAGTTTTTCGAAATTGCATGTTCTTAGTCCCTTTTTGATTCATAAAAATTCTAAGTTTGGTGTCCTCTTTGTGTTTTTCCTTTAAAATTTTCGAAAATTTAGTGTTTGATTTTATAAAAAATTTTAAGTTTGGTGTCTTTTTGTTGTTTTTCTCTTTCCTCTTTTCAAGAATCAAATCTTTTTCATAAAAATTTTCAATCATATCTTTTTAATTGCTATTTTCAAAATCTTTTTAATTAACTGATTGATTTAGTTCTCAATTTGCTTTGATCTTATTTTCTTTTTGATTTTCGAATTTATTTTTTATTTCCTTTTGTTTTATTTTAATTTTTCGTTTAAAATTCAAAAAAAAAAAAAAAAACAAAATTTATCTCTTTGCAATCATTCTCATTTCCCTTTTGTCCATTATGGACTTAAGTGGAATTAATCAGTCCAAGAGGACTCTGGGGTCATATGCTAACCCCATTACAGCTGCATATGGGAGTAGCATCTGTATACCTCCCATCAAAGCAAGCAGCTTTGAGCTAAACCCTCAACTCATTATCATAGTGCAGCAAAATTGCCAGTATTCCGGTCTTCCACAGGAAGAACCTACTGAGTTTCTGGCACAATTTTTACAAATTGCTGACACAGTACATGATAAAGAGGTAGATCAGGATGTCTACAGACTATTACTGTTTCCATTTGCTGTAAAAGATCAAGCTAAAAGGTGGTTGAATAACCAACCTACAGCAAGCATAAAGACATGGAAACAGTTATCAGACAAATTCCTGAATCATTTCTACCCTCCAAAGAGGATGACACAGCTAAGGCTGGACATCCAAGGCTTTAAACAAGAGGATAATGAATCCCTTTATAATGCCTGGGAGAGGTATAGAGGTATGCTTAGAAAATGCCCCTCTGAAATGTTCTCAAAGTGGGTACAGTTAGACATCTTCTACTATGGGCTCACAGAAAAAGCTCAGATGTCTTTAGACCACTCAGCTGGTGGATCTATACACATGAGGAAGACAATTGAAGAAGCTCAAGAGCTTATAGACACTGTTGCTAGAAACCAATACTTATATTCTAGCAATGAGTTCGTTCCAAAAGAGGAGGTCATGGCATTAGTCACTGATCCTAATCCTCAAGAACAGATGAATGAGCTTAATCAACAATTGCTCCTGATGACAGAACAGTTAGCAGAATTTAAAGAAATGCTCCATGATACTAAAGTTGCTAACAAGAACATAGAACTGCAGTTGAATCAAGCAAAACAGCAAATATCTAAACAAATAACAGAAGGATGTCAAGCAGTTCAACTAAGGAGTGGGAAAACACTGAACACCACTGCTCAAAGGAGCAAGAAGCCAAACAAAGAACAATTGACAGAGGATAACCAAACCACTGTTCAAAATCCCTCTGAGGACAATAAGAGCCCAGAGAGGAATATTATTGGCGTTCAAACGCCAGAAAGGGAAGGAAAGTTGGCGTTAAACGCCCATTCCTTGCCCAGTTCTGGCGTTCAAACGCCAGAAAAGGGGGAGAAGTTGGCGTTTAACGCCCAATCTTCACCCATTCCTGGCGTTCAAACGCCCAAGGAGGATCAGGCACCTGAGAGTGCTGATAATTATCCCTCTAACAAGGCTTCTTCAACCACTTCTGTAAGGAATAAACCTGCAGCATCTAAGGTTGAGGAATATCAAGCCAAGATGCCTTATCCTCAGAAACTCCGCAAAGCGAAACAGGATAAGCAATTTGCCCGCTTTGCAGACTATCTAAGGACTCTTGAAATAAAGATTCCGTTTGCAGAGGCACTTGAGCAAATACCTTCTTATGCTAAGTTCATGAAAGAGATCTTAAGTCATAAGAAGGATTGGAGAGAAACTAAAAAAGTGTTTCTCACTGAAGAATGCAGTGCTGTCATACTAAAAAGCTTACCAGAAAAGCTTCAAGATCCTGGAAGCTTTATAATACCATGCACATTAGAAGGCGCTTGCACCAAGACAGCCCTATGTGATCTTGGAGCAAGCATCAATCTAATACCTGCATCCACTATCAGAAAGCTTGGGTTGGCTGGAGAAGTCAAACCAACCAGGATATGCCTCCAACTTGCTGATGGCTCCATTAAACACCCATCAGGCATAATAGAGGACATGATTGTCAAGGTTGGGCCATTTGCCTTTCCCACTGACTTTGTGGTGCTGGAAATGGAGGAGCACAAAAGTGCAACTCTCATTCTAGGAAGACCATTCCTAGCAACTGGACGAACTCTCATTGATGTACAAAAAGGGGAAGTAACCCTGAGAGTCAATGAGGATGAGTTCAAGTTGAATGCTGTGAAAGCAATGCAGCATCCAGACACACCAGATGACTGCATGGGCGCTGACATTATTGACTCTCTGGTAGAAGAGATCAATATGACTGAAAGCCTAGAATCAGAGCTTGAGGACATCTTCAAAGATACCCAACCTGATCAAGAAGAACTAGAGGAAGTAAAGGAATTTTCGAAAATTCCTCAGGAGGAGAATAAACCTCCCAAACCTGAACTCAAACCTCTACCACCATCCCTGAAATATGCATTTTTGGGAGAGGGTGACACTTTTCCAGTGATTATAAGCTCTGCTTTAAATCCACAGGAAGAGGAGGCACTAATTCAAGTGCTAAGGACACACAAGACAGCTCTTGGGTGGTCCATAAGTGATCTTAAGGGCATTAGCCCAGCAAGATGCATGCACAAGATCCTGTTGGAGGATAATGCCAAACCAGTGGTTCAACCACAGAGGAGGCTAAATCCAGCCATGAAGGAGGTGGTGCAGAAAGAGGTCACTAAATTACTGGAGGCTGGGATTATTTATCCTATTTCTGATAGCCCCTGGGTGAGCCCTGTCCAAGTTGTTCCCAAAAAGGGAGGCATGACAGTGGTTCATAATGAAAAAAATGAACTGGTTCCTACAAGGACAGTCACAGGGTGGCGTATGTGTATTGACTACAGAAGGCTCAATACAGCCACCAGAAAGGATCATTTTCCTTTACCATTCATAGACCAAATGCTAGAAAGACTAGCTGGTCATGACTATTACTGCTTTTTGGATGGCTATTCAGGCTACAACCAGATTGCAGTAGATCCCCAGGACCAAGAGAAAACAGCATTTACTTGCCCTTCTGGCGTGTTTGCCTATAGGAGAATGCCTTTTGGTCTGTGCAATGCACCTGCAACCTTTCAGAGGTGCATGCTCTCTATCTTCTCAGATATGGTAGAGAAATTTCTGGAAGTCTTAATGGATGACTTTTCAGTATATGGAGACTCATTCAGCTCCTGTCTTAACCACCTATCACTTGTCCTGAAAAGATGCCAAGAGACTAACCTGGTTTTAAACTGGGAGAAATGTCACTTTATGGTGACTGAAGGAATTGTCCTTGGGCACAAAATTTCAAGCAAGGGAATAGAGGTGGATAAGGCAAAGGTAGAGGTAATTGAAAAATTACCACCACCTGCCAATGTTAAGGCAATCAGAAGCTTTCTTGGGCATGCAGGATTCTACAGAAGGTTTATAAAGGATTTTTCAAAAATTACCAAACCTCTAAGTAATCTGCTAGCTGCTGACACTCCATTTATCTTTGATAATGAGTGTCTGCAGGCATTTGAGACCCTGAAGGCTAAGCTGGTCACAGCACCAGTTATCTCTGCACCAGATTGGACATTGCCATTTGAATTAATGTGTGATGCCAGTGATCATGCCATTGGTGCAGTGTTGGGACAGAGGCATAACAAGCTTTTGCACGTCATTTATTATGCCAGCCGTGTTCTAAATGACGCACAAAAGAACTACACAACCACAGAGAAAGAGTTACTTGCAGTGGTTTATGCCATTGACAAGTTTAGATCCTACCTAGTGGGATCAAAGGTGATTGTGTACACTGACCATGCTGCTCTTAAATACTTACTCACAAAGCAGGATTCAAAACCCAGGCTTATCAGATGGGTGTTGCTTCTGCAAGAGTTTGATATAGAAATAAGAGACAGAAAAGGGACAGAAAACCAAGTGGCTGATCATCTGTCCCAAATAGAACCAGTAGCTGGGGCGTCCCTCCCTTCTACTGAGATCTCTGAGACTTTCCCAGATGAGCAACTCTTTGCCATTCAGGAAGCTCCATGGTTTGCAGATATTGCAAATTATAAAGCTGTGAGGTTCATACCCAAGGAGTACAGCAATGTGCAAAGAAAGAAATTAATTTCAGATGCAAAGTACTACCTCTGGGATGAACCATATCTCTTTAAGAGATGTGCTGACGGAGTGATCCGCAGATGTGTACCCAGAGAAGAAGCACAAAAGATCTTATGGCATTGCCATGGATCACATTATGGAGGACATTTTGGAAGTGAGCGAACAGCCACTAAAGTCCTCCAGTGTGGCTTCTACTGGCCTACTCTCTATAAAGATTCCGAGAGTTTGTGCGTAACTGTGACAGTTGCCAAAGAGCTGGTAACCTGCCTCACGGATATGCCATGCCTCAACAAGGGATATTAGAGATAGAATTGTTTGATGTATGGGGAATTGACTTCATGGGGCCATTCCCACCATCATACTCAAACACTTACATTCTGGTGGCAGTGGACTATGTATCTAAGTGGGTAGAAGCAATTGCTACACCCACTAATGATACCAAGACCGTGCTGAAATTCCTCCAGAAACACATCTTCAGCAGGTTTGGTGTTCCCAGAGTACTAATCAGTGATGGGGGCACTCATTTCTGCAATAGACTGCTACACTCTGCTATGGTTAGACATGGAATTAGCCATAAAGTGGCAACTCCGTATCATCCACAGACAAATGGGCAAGCAGAAGTCTCTAACAGAGAACTAAAAAGAATCCTAGAACGGACTGTGATGGCCCGAAGAAAGGATTGGGCAAAGAGCTTGGATGATGCTCTGTGGGCATACAGAACAGCATTCAAGACTCCTATAGGAACCTCTCCATACCAACTGGTGTATGGGAAGGCCTGTCATTTGCCTGTGGAACTAGAACATAAAGCCTATTGGGCAACCAGATTCCTAAACATGGATGCTCAGTTAGCTGGTGAGAAAAGACTGCTCCAGCTAAATGAGCTAGAGGAGTTCAGACTCAATGCCTTTGAAAATGCAAAAATTTATAAGGAAAAGGCAAAGAAGTGGCATGACAAGAGATTGTCAACCAGAGTCTTTGAGCCAGGACAAAAAGTTCTGCTCTTCAACTCCAGGCTCAAATTGTTTCCAGGAAAACTCAAATCCCGGTGGAGGGGTCCGTATGTGATTACAGGAGTGTCACCATATGGATATGTTGAGCTTCAGGATATTGATTCTAACAAGAAGTTCATTGTTAATGGACAGAGAATCAAGCACTATCTTGAAGGAAATTTTGAGCAGGAATGCTCAAAACTGAGACTTGAGTGATTCTTAGCAGAAGTCCAGCTAAAGACAGTAAAGAAGCGCTTGCTGGGAGGCAACCCAGTCATTAGGAGGGTATATGATTAGTTCTTACAGAGGCAAGTATCAAAAATGAAGGAATTCACAGAGTTACAGAAGGATTCAGCTCAAAAAGCAGAGAAAATGAGCTTACTGGCGAAAAAACGCCAGTAAGGGGCATTTTGGGCGTTAAACGCCAGAATGGGTACCATTCTGGGCGTTTAACGCCAGGAATGGTGCCATTTTGGGCGTTAAACGCCAGAATGGGCACCATTCTGGGCGTTTAACGCCAGGTGTGCAGCATCCTGGGCGTTCTGAAAAACGCCCAGTGACAAAAGATTTCTGGCGTTTAACGCCAGCCAGGGCACCTGGCTGGGCGTTAAACGCCCAAAAGGGGTAGTAAATGGGCGTTAAACGCCAGAATGGGTGCCATTCTGGGCGTTTAACGCCAGAAAGGTGGGGGGGACCACATTTTTGTTTTCAACTCAAATTTTTTCAAACTTTCCTTTTCTCATCCATACTTTTCTTCAAAATCACACTTCAATCATTCATCATTCACTTTCAAATCTTCAAAAATCAAAACCATTCTTCAAATTTATTTCAAATCAATTACAAACATTGTTAAAAAATTTCACCCTTTTCTCAATTTCTGTCCATATCTTCTCAAATCTCCTTTCAAATTTCTCTCTTCTTTTTCGAAAACTCCCCTCCCTACCTTATAAATACACGTTTGGCTCCCTCATTCCATCACACCATTCGAATTTCCTCTTCCTCCCCCTCTCTTCTCTCTTTTCTTTTGCTTGAGGACAAGCAAACCTCTAAGTTTGGTGTGCTTTTCCGTGATCACTAAGCCAAGATTCATCAAGATCATGGCTCCTAAGGGAAAACAAACCAATTTAAGAGGAAAGAAAGAGACTAATCCAAAGAATCTTTGGAATCAAGAGAAGTTCTTAACCAAAGAACATGAAGACCATTATCACAAAATAATGGGTCTGAGGTCAGTGATCCCGGAAGTGAAATTTGATCTGAAAGAAGATGAATATCCGGGGATCCAAGAGCAAATTCGAAACAGAGGTTGGGAAGTTCTAACCAATCCTGAGACAAAGGTTGGAAGGAACATGGTTCAGGAATTCTACTCAAATCTGTGGCTGACAGATAAGCAGAGAATGATTGGAACCGCTTACCATACCTATAGAACCATGGTCAGAGGGAAAGTTATGTACTTCCATCTGGACAAAATAAGAGAAATCTTCAAGTTGCCTCAACTGCAAGATGATCCTGACTCCTTTAATAGGAGGATGGTGAGAGTAGACAAAGGGTTGGATCAAGTTCTAGAGGACATATGCCTCCCTGGAACTAAGTGGATAACCAATTCTAAAGGTGTCCCAAACCAACTCAAGAGAGGAGACCTCAAACCAATTGCAAGAGGGTGGCTAGACTTCATTGGGCGTTCCATATTGCCCACTAGCAACCGTTCTGAGGTTACCATCAAGAGAGCAGTGATGATTCATTGCATTATGCTTGGAAAAGAAGTGGAGGTTCATCATGTGATTGCTTGTGAGATCTACACAATTGCAAATAAAAATTCCACTGAAGCCAAATTGGCTTACCCAAGCTTGATCTCCTTGCTCTGTAAAGAGGCTGGGGTGAAGATGGGAGTAGATGAATTCATACCCATTGAACATCCAATCACCAAGAAGTCAATGGAAGGACAAGTGCAAGACAACTCTATCAAAAGGAGGGCGCATGAGTTCCTCCCTGAATTCCCTGAAATTGGCTATTGGGCCAACCTAGAAGCATCTATTAACAAGTTGCAAGAGACTATGGAGCAACTGAAGGAAGAACAGCAGAATCAAAACTGCATGCTCTGCAAATTGCTGAAGGAACAAGAGAAGCAGGGGCGTGAAATTCAAGAGATGAAACGCCAAAAGCTCTCCTCCCAAGCTGAGGGAGCATCCACTTCTCAAAATCAAGGTTGTTGAGTCCTAACTCTGTGAAAACCTCTATCATTAGGAACCTATTTTTTTCGTTTTTCTTATTTTATTTTGTTTTTCTATTTCTAGTTTCATCTTATATTTATTTTCTAAGTCTTGTTCTTAATTCATAATTAATAAAATTAAAGTTTATGCCTTAAAGCTATGAATGTCCTATGAATCCTTCACCTCTCTTAAAAGAAAAATGCTTTAATCACAAAAGAACAAGAAGTACAGGATTTCGAAATTTATCCTTGAAACTAGTTGAATTAGTTTGATGTGGTGACAATACTTTTTGTTTTCTGAATGAATGCTTGAACAGTGCATATGTCTCTTGAATTTGATGTTTTAAGAATGTTAAAAATTGTTGGCTCTTGAAAGAATGAGGAGAAAGAGAACTGTTATTGAGGATCTGAAAAATCATCAAATTGATTCTTGAAGCAAGAAAAAGCAGTATTCAAAAAAAAAAATTTTTTTTCGAAAAAAAAGAGAGAAGAAGAAAAGAAAAAGAAAGAAATAAAGTTGTAAACCAAGGCAAAAAGAGTGTGCTTAAGAACCTTGGACACCTCTAATTGGGGACTCTAGCAAAGCTAAGTCACAATCTAAAAAGGTTCACCCAATTATGTGTCTGTGGCATGTATGTATCCGGTGGTAATACTGGAAGACAGAGTGCTTTGGGCCACAGCCAAGACTCATACACTAGCTATGTTCAAGAATCATCATACTTAACTAGGAGAATCAATAACACTATCTGAGTTCTGAGTTATCATAGATGCTAATCATTCTGAACTTCAAAGGATAGAGTGAGATGCCAAAACTGTTCGGAGGCAAAAAGCTACTAGTCCCGCTCATCTAATTGGAACTATGTTTCTTTGATATTTTGAAGTCTATAGTATATTCTCTTCTTTTTATCCTATTTTGATTTTCAGTTGCTTGGGGACAAGCAACAATTTAAGTTTGGTGTTGTGATGAGCGGATAATTTATACGCTTTTTGGCATTGTTTTTAGTATGTTTTTAGTATCTTTTAATTAGTTTTTAGTATATTTTTATTAGTTTTTAGTTAAAATTCACTTTTCTGGACTTTACTATGAGTTTGTGTGTTTTTCTGTGATTTCAGGAATTTTCTGACTGAAATTGAAGGTTCTGAGCAAAAATCTGATTCAGAGACTGAAAAGGACTGCAGATGCTGTTGGATTCTGACCTCCCTGCACTCGAAGTGGATTTTCTGGAGCTACAGAAGCCCAATTGGCGCGCTCTCAACGGCATTGGAAAGTAGACATCCTGGGCTTTCCAGCAATATATGATAGTCCATACTTTGCCCAAGATTTGATGGCCCAAACCGGCGTGGCAAATCAGCATCAGAAATTCCAGCGTTAAACGCCGGAACTGGCATAAAACTTGGAGTTAAACGCCCAAACTGGCATGAAAGCTGGCGTTTAACTCCAGAAAATGTCTCTACACATAAAAGCTTCAATGCTCAGCCCAAGCACACACCAAGTGGGCCCGGAAGTGGATTTTTCTGTCATTTACTCATTTCTGTAAACCTTAGGATACTAGTTTACTATTTATAGGATCTTTTGACATTGTAATCGGTACCTTATGACCTCATAACACTTTTTACACGTTTCTTGTACCTTTCACGGCATGAGTCTCTAAACCCCATGGTTGGGGGTGAGGAGCTCTGCTGTGTCTTGATGGATTAATGCAATTACTACTGTTTCTTATTCAATCATGCTTGTTTCCATTCTAAGATATCACTTGCTCTTAACCCGGATGAATGTGATGATCTGTGACACTCATCATCATTCTCAACTATGAACATGTGCCTGACAACCACCTCTGTTCTATCTTAGATTAAGTAGATGTCTCTTGGATTCTTTAATCGGAATCTTCGTGGTATAAGCTAGAACTGATGGCGGCATTCAAGAGAGTCCGGAAGGTCTAAACCTTGTCTGTGGTATTCTGAGTAAGACTCAATGATTGAATGACTGTGACGTGCTTCAAACTCCTGAAGGCAGGGCGTTAGTGACAGATGCAAAAGAATCACTGGATTCTATTCCGGCCTGATTGAGAACCGACAGATGATTAGCCTATGCTGTGACAGAGCATCAGGGACGTATTTTCACTGAGAGGATGGGAGGTAGCCATTGACAACGGTGAAACCCTACATACAGCTTGCCATGGAAGGAGCCTTGCGTGTTTGATGAAGATGACAGTAGGAAAGCAGAGATTCGGAAGATGGAGCATCTCCAAAGCCTCAGCCTATTCTCCACTACTGCAAAACAAGTACCTTTTTCATGTTCTTTTGCTTTTTACAATCAATCCTGATAATTTCTGATATCCTGACTAAGATTTACAAGGTAACCATAGCTTGCTTCAAGCCGACAATCTCCGTGGGATCGACCCTTGCTCACGCAAGGTATTACTTGGACGACCCAGTGCACTTGCTGGTTAGTTGTGCGGGATTGCAAAAGTGTTATTGCAATTTCGTGCACCATGGTTCTTTATTCACTCAGTCATGACATACTAACAACTGATTGAAAGTGAACATCCATTCTGTCTGCGAAAGTAACCATCTACATTCTTATCAAAATGAACATCCGCCTAATTGTGTCTTTACTTAGGGCTTTATGTTTTGTTTTCCAAAGTAGAATGACTTGTATTTGTTAATCATTGTATTTATGAAATTTGACCTTGGGGGAAGTTTTCGTGATTTGTTTTGAACAGATGCTAAAGTGATCACAGGGTGAAGCCCCGAACTGAATTTATTTTTATGAATGTGTGGTTCTTCATTCACTCAGTCATGACATACTAACAACTGATTGAAAGTGAACATTCATTCTGTCTGCGAAAGTAACCATCTAGGCTCTTATCAAAACGAACATCCGCCTAATTGTGTCTTTACTCAAGGCTTTATGTTTCGTTTTTCAAAGTAGAATGACTTGTATTTGTTAATTATTGTATTTATGAAATTTGACTTTGGAGGAAGTTTTCGTGATTCATTTTGAATAGATGCTAGAGTGATCATAGGGTGAAGCCCCGAACTGAATTTATTTTTATGAATGTGTGGCTCTTCATTCACTCAGTCATGACATACTAACAACTGATTGAAAGTGAACATCCATTCTGTATGCGAAAGTAACCATCTAGATTCTTATCAAAACAAACATCCACCTAATTGTGTCTTTATTCATGTATTTTTGTTTTGTTTTCCAAAGTAGAATGACTTGAATTTGTTAATCATTATGAAATTTGACCTTGGGGCAAGTTTTCGTGATTTATTTTGAACAGATGCCAAAGTGATCATGGGGCGAAGCCCCAAACCAAACATCCACGTGTACAATGATTGTGAACATCCAGTTACATGTAGACACGAACATCCAACATTTGTGCATAGAGATAATCGAATAATCAATAAGTGAGATCATATACTCAAAATGACTATCCATTTTATTTTATAAAATAACCATCCAGATACTAATTGGAACGAACATCCGCTTATTATGTCTTGATTCGGTGAATTCTTTGTGAAGTGTCGAAACATTGGTCCTTAACCTTGAGTCTAGATCCCGTTATTCATTTTTGTTACATGCTAAAGTGAATGCAGGGTGAAGCCCCTAAAACCAACCATCCATGTTAACAGTAGCGGTGAACATCAGTAATATATAGAAATGAACATCCAACATTTGTGCGCATAAATAATAGTATAATCACTACAAAATCCCTTGCAACAATAACAATGAATCATGAAACCGATAGTTTTGTAAAATAAACCCACTCATTCCATACCGCTATACCGTTTTTGACTATAGTATCTAATACATGAATTACGTACTGAAAGTTATGTCGAACAGAAACTAACTATTTTCGAAGGAGCTTAATAAAGACACGAACCCACCAAATTGGTGGGGCTCATTGTGGCCAACTTGAGCACCAAACTCTATATTTCCAGATCTATCCAAGCGAACAACCTGGTACACAACACAGAGATGACACCAGTCAACGACTTGCACGGTAATATACAAAAGTAATCATCCAATGTAAGATTAACACAATCATATACCGGGGCAACCTTCTTATTCTTACTCCGAGAAGATTTCTTGAAGGACTTCTCCAAGGAAGTGTCAAGTCTCTTACTTTTTGCCCGACCCTTTGTGGTGACCTTTGAGGGGTCTTGAATGTCATCTACACCCACCGTGATCGAACTCTGTGAGCCAATGATATCGTGGGTTGTCGAAACCCCCTTTGACCTCTTCTTGACACGGTGCATGGTTAGCTTGGCTCTTGTTTCTTCTAGAGCAGCATGCAGTAAGGTTGTTTCATCGTCATCGTTGACAAACTCCTAAGCAATGTTGAAGAAGTTTGCACATAGTCCCTTGAATGCAGTATGACTCTCATTCGACCGACTAACATCATGACTACTCTTGACATAAATATGTTTGCACTTTATGTTCTTGCTCCAACGAGGGAGAACATAGCAGGTAGGTACTTTATACACTTTGTACGAATGGAAAATTGAAAGACAGTGACAACATAACACACCTGAACTCTCAAATAGATTGCACTCACAACGAACCTCATGCGTTGAACGGTCAAATTAGACGTCGTATGGAATGTAAGGAATAGTATCCTTCACTAGGTTTTTCTCTTCCCCCTTCATGCATACTGTTGCACCATCTTCAGCAACAACAGAAACTCTACAATCAGGCTTCTTCATAAACTCAGTTTGAACATCCCTAAACATGCTTGTCATGTACTCCTGTTGAAACTGTCTTTCCATAGGTGGCTCGTTGCACACGGGATAACCCCCCTCGAGTTTGCAGCATCATCCTCTAATTCCCTCTGCTCCTTGATTCCAAGCACATTGTTATATTCATGAACAAATTGGACCAAACTTGTCCTACTGTGTAAGATTCCACAATAGAAAGCGTGCATGCTCTCACTCCTTTGCGTACTCCTCATAGCAGCCCAAAATTCACACCTGAAAAATACGGGGACCCACATACGTCAGTCGTCATAAAGGCCCGCAGAGAAAAAATTATATTTAGTATGGAAACCTTAAACTGAACTCATTATTATAAAACAGATAAAGCCCAGAACCAAAGAATTATCAATTAAAGCGCCTAATGTAACTTCACAGTAACGAACCTGACAACCATGTGTTGTTATGTAAGTTGTACTCATCTATAAAGTCAACCCAGCTATCCTCAAATGACTCGACCGTCTGAGAATTGAACACAATACCGGTGAGGTCAGCATACAACTCTCTGTACCGGTAATAACCTCCAAGCTTGTGTGGTAACTTCTTCATAATGTGCTAGATGCACCAACGGTGGCGTGTATCAGGAAGGGTCTTTCTAATTGCACCGAACATGGATCTACATTGATTGGTGATGATCTCCTGTGGAGCAGTTCCCATGCACTTCAACCATTGGCTGAAAATCCATTTATAATTTAGGGTTTCCTCATTCCCCAGCAGAGCACAACTGAGTAGGGTCGACTTACCATGGTGGTTGACGCTGACAAACGACGCAAATGGTAATCCATGCCTACATGAAATAACTACCACAGATACGAAATCCCAGTCACGACCGTACAAATATAAAAAATTAAAAGAAAAAAAAAACAAAATAACTACGTCATACCTGTTTGTACTATACATGCTATCAAATGACATGACGTCTCTGTAATATTCATACGACGCCCTGCACCTTGCATCCACCCATACTGTACTCCTAAATTTACACTTGTCATCCAAATTCACCATGTAGAAGAAGTTCGGATTGATGTTCTTCATTCTCGTGAAGTAGTTCATTATGTTCCTAACATCCGCATTAACGTTGCTGGTTCGGAGTCTTGCTGTGATATAGTTTCTTAAATCCTTTTATGAGAATCAAAGGTTTGACGGCCCCCTAGCCTCATTTGCCAATGGTAGAAATGTCTTGTTAGTTCGAATCCCAGCCTCATCATTATCCTCGATCACGCACTTCGCATGCATGGTCAGCTCCTTATACTCATGGTAGTGCACCGCCTTCTTCGCTGAACATGGGTGCGAGTGCCTCAACTCTACCTTAAAGAAAACCAACTATTGCCTCTCCTTATCAAATTTGACATATATCCTTGCCTTGCATCCGGTGGCTAAAATCATGTTCTTCTGTGTTGGTGCTTAGACATGAGACCCACAAAGACCATCCCGATTGCAATGGATTGCTTGGTTAACGGGTTCCTTTATGATCTTGTCACATATTGTCGTCCTTATCTTAGTTGCGAAACCGACTTTCTTTGGGTATGTAATATAGAATTCATGAGCTAGCTGTAACTGTGAAAATCTCATTCCAACTCTTGGTATTTTATATTCCCAAAGGCAACCATGATCCGGTAACTACGTATCAGTTGAAAAAAAATATGCAATACCATTAATGCTCGGATGAAACATGCAGATCATAATTACACAAAATTAAACTAGAGTCCAAACCTGGTAACCAAGATCCATCTCTTCACTTCCAACCTCAGTAACATCCAACAGTTGCGTTGCCTACAATTCCAAAATAAACACAACAATCCAAAAAAAAAAAACATAAATCCTTAGTAAATATCATGTACATAAAACCGCACTAACCATCACAAACAATGCGACAAAAAATAGAAATCAAGTCAATCATTCTACCCATTTTAACTTAGAAACAAATGCATGAAAATAGTAAGAATGGTAATTGAATTAATTATTTCACTTTACCTCTTGTATAATTATTATAACTACTATCTATTCTCTTTCACGTAGTCACTGTACATGACATAGATGAACATGCAATAGATACAACTACCATGCACATAGTTCAGGCCTCGGTTTTAGAGCCAATAGTGACTAGAGTTGCTTTATTAATTCATTCAGTGTCTATCATGTATGATCATATGTGAATTCTAACCTAAACATGCAGGAAGTATTATTAAGTCGGCCATCAGTTGATAACTCTTGCCTATTTAATTTTCTTTTTGAAATATAATTTCAATAATAATAATAATAATACTATTAGCTGTATTTCATATTCAATATACAGCACTACGAATATTTCAGCGGATCTATAACCATCATGCACAGGAATATGGGAGCTTACTTATTGGGTGTTAAGGTCTCTAAAGTATTCAACTCTCATGCTCAAACATGCAATTTAAATTTAGTCATATAAATTCATAAATCAATAAAAGATAGTCCAATAAAGATCTAGTTTCATCCAGCGTCAAAACAATATGCCATGATCAATTAATACAAACCAAGGGCTTCATCCATATAAGCATACCATGATTACAAACTCATCACAAATGTGGTTAAATCATGAATGTTTATGATGCATGATAAACCCTAATTTTGTGATTTATCTTGTATTGAATTTATGAGATTTTTATCAACTTATCCCACATTTATTCAATGAAAAAGTATGATTTTGTGAATTTTTTCTAATTGTGCTTAATGGTTTAAAACATGCTTTTTAGGCCTTAAAATAGCTAAATTTAATCCACTTTGATTCCACTCGATGTCTTGATATGTTTGTTGCGTGATCTCAGGGTTTTTAAGACAAAAATGGCATCAAAGAAGTGAAGAAAAAGCATGCAAAGTGAGAATTCATGAAAAAATGAGCATTTGGAGGATTCAAGGCTATGTGCACATGTCATCCACGCGTACGCGTAAGGAGATAATTTGCCATCAACGTACACGCGTCACCCACGCGTACGCGTGAAAAAGAACTTTACCAGGCGACACGCACGCGTGACATTGGTCACGTGACCTCATGAAAGTGAATACGCTGAGGGCAATTTCTGAGCCATCCAGGCCCAAATCTAACTCATTTCTAAAGTTATTTGATGCAGAATTGAAGGGAGAACAAGGAGGGAGCAATTAGATTAGCTTAGGACCATGCTTTAGGTAGTTTTCTAGAGAGAGAAGCTCCCTTTTCTCTCTAGAATTAGGGTAGATTTAGGTCAAACTCTCTTAGATTTAGGTTTTAATTCTTGTTTTCATCTAGTTTTCTTTTCAATTTCTTGTTTCTACATCCTTGTTCTCTTAGTTCCTTTTGTTAATTTCTGTTTTATGTCATTTTTATGTTATGAACACTCTTGTTAATTTTGATTTCCTTTAATGCAATTTGAGGTTTTATGTTCTTTTCATGCTTGTTTGAGTTATTATTGTTGATTTCTTGCATTGGGTAGTAGTAGATTTTATTTTTATTTCCCTTCTATGATGCTTTCCTTTTATGCCTTCCAAGTGTTTGACAAAATGCTTGGTTGGGCTTTAGAGTAGATTTTGAGCATTTTTGACTTGGAAAGAGAAATTAGGCAATCTTGAGTCATTAATACCCAATTTAGATTGGTGATCTAAAGTGATTTGTTAGTCTTGTATCCATTAACATCACTTATAGATTGGGATTAACTAGTCCTATTTGACTTTCTCTCAATGTGAAGATAACATTATACCTTCTTCCGATGTTGGAGATGACGAAATAGGATTAGATCTTGTTAATTATTGTATTATGATTAATGACTAGGATAGAAAGCCTTGATTCTCGATCCTTGCCATGAATGCCTTTTTTTAGCATTTGTTATCTTTAATTATTTTCTTTACTTTATTGTCATTTAAATTCTTGCCTTTTTTTATTTCTTTTACTTTATCAACCCAACCCGTGAAACTCATAACCAATAATTGAACACTCGATTGTAATTCCTAGGGAGAATGACCCGAGACTAATACTCTCGGTTATTTTTATTGGGTTAAACTTGTGACACCCAAAACTAAACTTTGATGGAGGATTGTTTGTTGGTTGGGAACTATACTTCGACGAGATTATTTGTGTGAAATTTCTAACAGACGATAATCCTTCTTTCAATTTTTTGGTGCCGTTGCCGGGGAATTGCAATGTGTGCTTGTTGTTGGTTATTGTATATATGTGAATATTGTGAATATGTTTTCCTTTTTCTTTTTTGTTAGTTGTTGTTAGTTTTAGGAGTTTATTTTCATTAATTCTTGTTAGCTTTTTTTTGTATTTTCTCTTGTCACCCCTTTGGCTATGAGTTTGGTTACAACAATGTTGTAGGAAATGAAAGCTTTAATGGAGGTTTGCATCAAGGATTTGGAAATTAAAGGTACGAGGAGCTTCAAGCATATAGACAACTTTCTTGGCAACAACCTCCTCCGGTCTCTTATAGGTATAATCCAACTCCTAATGCATACCAATCTGATGGATGTGGTGACCCTTATTGTGGTTGTCAACCACAATCACCACATGCATATAATCCCTTCCTTCAACATAGTCCTCAACAACCTCACGCACAAGCCCCACACCATTATTCACATCCATATAATCCTAGCCCATACCCACCATACCAACAACCATATGAGCCATACTTAGAACTACCACCATTCCAACATCAATATTCTTAAGAACCATCAATCCTATATACATCACCTCCATACCCTTACCAAGATGAACGACCTTCCAATTATGATACATTTTCTCCAAACAATGAACCCTCTTTTCAACCACCACCTTCATTGAACTAAGTTTTCCAATCCTTCATGCATGAACAAAGAGATCTTTACTCTCATCTCCAAAAGCAAGAAGAGGAACCGAAGGGGTTAGAAACCATATTGGCTACCATGAATGAAGCCGCTAACCGCATGGCCTCCTACCTAAGCTCATGTATTCCAGACACTTTCATTGACAAATGTGGAGGATCAACCAAAGAGCAAAGTGAGGGAGTAAATTTGGAGCTTCAAGGTGAAGAAGAGGAGTTGAAGCAAGAATCGCAACCAAGGGAGAAAGTTGAGACAATTGAGCCGAAAGGAGTGGTTTCAGAATTAGGAGAGGTTGATCAAGAATTGGACTCAATCATTGATGAGTTCTTGTCCTCACTAACAAATCACCTCGAAGAACCCATTAAGCCTTCTTCCATTAATCTTGAAAGAAATGTTAAGGAGGGTGCACAACCTCCAAAGCATATGGTAAATGATGAAGAATTGGAAGAAGTTGAGCAAGCAACAAATCTTCCTCTTGATGATGATTCCACACCAATAATGCTCTTTTTGTATTTGAGGAGTCTTCTTCCATTAAAATCGAGGTAGATGTTGAGATAAGTTCTACATTCCCTCCAAGTTGTGACATGAAGGATGGAGAAGAGCTAGAAGAGGTTGGTAAGGAAGTGATTGAATGTGAATAACCTTGTCAAGAGGTGAACATGAAAAATGCTTGTCAAGAGGTGGAGGTAACCAAGGAAGAGCACAAGGGAGTGGAAATTACAATGCCATTGGAAGCCCCCCTTACTAAGCAACCATCCATTCTTTCATTTAAGTTGGTAAATCTCTTATCTCTAAGCTTTTAAATTTCACTTGAATATGGTTTACTTGAAACAGATGGTCAACTTAGAGCTCTTTGTGGAATGGAAAGTAAGAAAGGGTTGGTTAGTGGTAGGCACCTAAATTCAAGGTTCATTATGGTTGAATTACCAAAATCTAAGTGCAAGGGATGGTATAGTACTCAATTGAGAGGATCTAGGTGAGTTTGGTGCTGCAATGAGAATTCACATGTCTTGTTACCCGGAATGAACTATGGTAGTCAACAAAAAGACGGGTGCAAAAACAAGGTTTGGTACCTCGGAATCTACTTCGACAATCAACAACTTTGGGGCCTTGCACTTATTTCAATTCGCTTGAAGGCTTTATATGCCTAATTTGGGATCCCGGTGGGCATTGGATATGCAAACATTGGTGGGGATTCAAGGATGAATACAAGCACAAGCCACCATAGCAAGGACCCCATCAATGGTCCAACTTAAGGACTTAAAATAAAAGTGCTAGATGGGAGACAGCCCAGCATGGTAAACTCTTTTCATTTTTATCTTTTGTACATATTGGTAAATTAGTTTAATTTCATGATTAGTTTAGTTTGTTGAGTTTATTTGGGAGTCTAGTATGTTAAATAAGGTTTGATGGTATTTTGGTAGCTATTTGGATGATTGGAATGCTTGGGTTGGTGCTAGAGCTTGAAAAATTTTAAAAAAAAATAGCGCATCTACCCATGCGTACGCGTCACCCCCAAGTTTCCAACCCCTCACACGTACGCCTCGCCCACACGTACACGTGGCACCCAAAATTTTCAGGTGCAGTACAAAAACCAGAGACTTGTGCGAAAAGGGCGCAAGCACAATTTTGCCCACGCGTATGCGTCATCTTCTTTTCTCTCCCATCACGCGTGCGCATCGACGATGTGTACGCGTCGTATCCCATTGTTGCCACTCACGTGTACGCATGACATGACGTGTACGCATGACCCCCTGTCCTATTTCACTCACTTCTTCTCTTCTCTTCTATCCATTTCTTTCCTTCTTTTCCTTTCTCCTCTTTTCTTTCCCTCCTTCAACCATCATCCAGCACTACCAATAACCATCCACTATCACCTTATTTAGTTGGTTAATTAGTTAGTTAGTTAGTTAGTATAATTTTTGTTTTAGGCGATAAGTGTTGGATTATTAATTTTGTTTGCTATTTATTGCTGCTTATTATTAACTTGATGCTATTTTAGCATAATTGTTTTTGATATTCATTGTTGGATCTCTTTATTGAGGTTATAATTTGTTACTTGATTTTGAATTGATCATGCTTAACATTTGTGCATACCAAGTATTTATAACATTGCCTTCAAGAATGTTTTTAGATTTCTAAATTGTATGTTTTGGCCATCATGTAATTTGATTTCATTATCTATGATGAGGCAATTTTTGTATTATCAATGCATTCTTTTGTTAGGTGATGCTTGTTTATGATCGACCCTTCTTTACATCACCTATTTCATGCATTGGGGTTTTAGAATTGTGAAATTGGATAGTAAGTTTACCTAATTGTATATTTTGAGCTTTTCAAGCTTTGTGGACCATTCTTGCTATGTGATTGATTTTAATCTCTATCTCTCTTTTGCTAAGTTCCATAGCACTAGTGTCTTCCACTTTTATGTCAATTAGGTATGGAAAATAAAATTTAAAGTGTGTCATTGATTGATGTGTTCTAAACCGCATGCAACTTAGGACCCACACACTATTTTTCTTCAATATCACACTAATTCACTCACTTTACTCTAGTGATTATTACCTCATTCTAACAATTTACGCTTCATCGCTTTTGCATTTTCTTATCTAACTGTGTTATTTGTCATCTTTCATGGGTGAGTCATCATAAGCAAAAACGGAAGTGGGAGAAAGAACACACAGCAACCTGTTGATTCACCAGTTAAAGGTGGCAATACAAAAAGTCGCCATACCCCCTTGCTCATCTTTGAATGCACCGAGAATGGTGCAAACTTTTAAGTGTGGGGAGGTCGTCGGACCGAATCGTCCATTTTTGGGTGACAAATTTCTAATCCCAACACTTTCACATTTCATTTTTAGGTCTTTTAGAATTTTTAGTTGCATTTTCTTGGGTTGTGTTCATACCCTGACCGAGCTCTCCAAACTCGGGAAGTTCGCAGAAGGTCCGACCTCGTCCCAAAGGCCCACGCCTAAGGTCGGACCTCGGACAAATAAAGAAGAAGGCCCATCAAAAGGAACGAAGCCCAAAACCTAAAGGCCGAAAAAGGCCTAGGAAAGGCGGTTCCACAAAAGATAGAGATAAGACTCCCAAAGATAAGATAAGATAAGAATATCTTATCCAGGAAAGATCACGACCAACCACTATAAATACACTGGAGCACCCAGGTATAACTCATACTCTAATTCTACTCAATATCTGCTTGGACCCATGCTAACTTAAGCATCGGAGTGTCATTGCAGGTACAACCCCCAGCCGCTCAGCACACCAAGCTCGGGTCACGGAACCCCTACCTCGGGTCTTGCCAGACGACCGAGCTACACGTTTCAGGTAACCCTCGGAACATTGGCGCCGTTGCCGGGGACCCTGGAAGTCATCCCTTTACCATGGCGGACGACCCTCCCAACAATAACCACGCTACATCAGAACAAGAAGAGGAAATTGACACCGGAGAACGACCGGACAGCCCTCTATCACCACGCACTCCAGGAGGAAACAAACAGAATCGCCCAAAGACATCACTTCCACAAAATCCCGAAAAAGAAGAGAGCTCAGAAATTCTAGAAGCAGTACGGGCACAGCAAAACCGACTGAAACAACTCGAAGAGGACATAAAAAAGCAGAAAGAAACTGAACAAGATTTGAGAAGGGAAGCTCGCAAAGAGTTAGAAGAAAAGCTGCGGAAGATAGAGGCCGAGTTGAAAGACCGGACGGAACGCGGCACCACCCCCGAAAACAACCATGATCCCTTCACGCAAGAGATCATGAAGGAGAAGGTACCGCGAAACTTCAAACCACCTGATATGGATCTCTACGACGGCACCACCGACCCAAGTCACCACCTCAGCAACTTCCGAAGCAGAATGTACCTGGTCGACGCCTCCGACGCGATTCGGTGCAAAGCCTTCCCCACCACTCTCACCAAGTCGGCCATGAAGTGGTTCGACAACCTGCCACCGGGATCAATCTCCAGCTTCGAGGACCTAACCAAAAAATTCCTAACAAGGTTCTCTATTCAAAAGGACAAGGCAAAACATGCCCCCAGTCTACTCGGGATCAAACAGGGTAACCAAGAAACTCTCCGAGAATACATGGAGCGATTCAACAAAGCCTGCCTGGACATACAACACTTGCCCACTGAAGCAGCCATCATGGGACTAGCAAACGGCCTAAAAGAAGGACCATTTAGCCAATCCCTATCCAAACGATACCCGACCTCCTTATACGAGGTGCAAGAGCGGGCAGAAAAATATATCAACATGGAGGAAACCCCCCAGCTAAGAGACTCTTCTAGGAAGGAATCAACCTACCCACTCCGAGACCGAGATCGAGAACAGAAAAAGAAAGAAGAGTCAAACTCGGACAAACCACGGAAGTACCATAGCTACACTCCCCTCCGAGTTTCCCTGGTAGACGTCTACAGAGAAGTATGCCACACCGAAAAAATCCCACCGCCCCGACCTTTAAAACATAAGAGAGCGGGGAGAGATCGGTCCGAATACTGTGAATACCACAAGCTCTACGGTCATTCTACTAATGACTGCCACGACCTGAAGAATGTTATAGAAAAGCTAGCCAGAGAAGGAAAACTCGACAGATACATAGCGGAAAAAGGAGAAGAGACCAAAAAGAGAAGGAGGGGAGATAACGAGGATCGGGCCGAACAGACCCTGCGAACCCCTGAAAGGCACATACACATGATAAACGGAGGTTTTGCAGGCGGAGGAACATCCAGATCCTCGCGAAAAAGACACCTCAAAGAGATCTATCATGTCCGAGAAGACAATCCCCTGCCCGAGCTGCCAACCATCTCATTTACCCAAGAAGATGCTCAGGGGATAATACCCGGCCACGACGATCCTATGGTGATCACCATTATCCTAGCAAACGCCAACTTACATCGAACCCTGATTGACCAAGGAAGCTCAGCAGATATCCTGTTCAAAGCGGCCTTCGACAAGCTCGGACTTGAAGAAAAAGAGCTAAAGGCCTATCCCTCCGACCTATTTGGGCTAGGGGACACCCCGATCCACCCCTTAGGATACATCTCGCTACACACTACCTTCGGAAGAGGCGAGCAATCTAAAACGTTAAGCATCGACTACATTATAGTCGACGTTACCTCAGCATACAATGCCCTCATTGGGCGACCAACCCTAAACAGACTGGCAGCTGTGGTCTCAACCCCACACCTCTGTATGAAGTTCCCTACCGCAAAGGGAATCGCCACCCTAAAAGGCGACCAAAAATTAGCACGGCGATGCTACAACGAAAGTCTAAGCCTAAAAGGGAAAGAAGTCAACACAATAGAACTCGGGCGAGTTCAAACCCGAGAAGACCTTCGGCCACAACCAGAGGGAGAAACCGAAAGGATCCAAATCGGGAACACACCTGAAAAAGTAACAAACATTGGAGCAAACCTCGAAGCAGGCCTAAAGGAGGAACTCATAACCCTCTTAAGGGAGAATTCCGACCTCTTCGCCTGGAAGGCCTCCGACATGCCAGGCATAAGTCCCGACCTGATGTGCCATAAGCTATCAGTATACCCGGGATCCAGACCCGTCCAACAGAGACGCTGGAAGCTCGGACCCGAGCGCATGCAGGCAATAGAAGAACAGGTACAAGCACTGCTAGATGCAGGATTCATTAGGGAAGTAAAATATCCCCTATGGCTCGCAAACGTGGTCCTGGTAAAAAAGCCCAACGGAAAATGGAGGATGTGCGTCGATTACACGGATCTCAACAAAGCCTGCCCCAAAGACCCATATCCACTACCAAACATCGACGCCTTAGTCGACGCAGCCTCAGGCTACAGATATCTCTCCTTCATGGATGCATACTCGGGATACAATCAAATCCCGATGTACGGACCCGACCAAGAAAAGACCTCGTTCATAACCCCAAGGGCAAACTACTGCTACGTAGTAATGCCCTTCGGGCTGAAGAACGCCGGGGCAACCTACCAGAGGCTAATGAACAAAGTATTCTCAGAGCACATCGGGCTACAGCTAGAAGTGTACGTCGACGATATGCTGATAAAGACACAAGAAGACAGAAACTTGGTTCCCGACCTCACAAGTGTCTTCGGCACCCTCAGGAAACACAACATGAGACTTAACCCGACCAAATGCACCTTCGCCGCAGAAGCCAGAAAGTTCTTAGGCTTCATGCTGACTCAAAGAGGCATCGAAGCAAACCCGGACAAATGCCAAGCGATACTCAAAATGAAGAGCCCGACGTGTGTCAAAGAAGTACAACAACTAAATGGAAGGCTAGCCGCCCTATCAAGATTCTTGGCAGGATCAGCGATAAAATCACTACCTCTCTACTCACTCCTAAAGAAAGGGAAACCCTTCTCATGGACCCCGGAGTGCGAAAAAGCCTTCCAAGAATTCAAGGAATTCCTCGGGCAGCCACCAATCCTAACCCGACCTTTAAAAGGGGAAGAGCTCGTATTATACCTCTCGGTCGGACATCGGGCAGTTGCTTCAGCATTAATACGAGAAAATGACCAAGGACAACACCCCATATACTTCGTAAGCAAAGCACTACAAGGGGCCGAATTAAACTATCAGAAAATAGAGAAATTCGCCTACGCCCTAGTATTCACGGCTCGGAGGCTCCGTCCCTACTTTCAAGCCCACACCATCAAAGTCCGGACGAACCAACCCATGAGACACATCCTACAAAAAACAGACATGGCAGGACGAATCCTACAATGGGCGGTGGAACTGTCCGAGTTCGACCTCCACTATGAAGCCCGGACTGCCATAAAATCTCAATATCTAGCCGACTTCATCGCAGAATATACTGAGACCCCGGGAACCCCACTCTCGTGGAATCTGTATGTCGACGGGTCCTCAAACAAAACAGGAAGCGGAGCCGGTGTTATACTCGAAAGCGACCAAGGAACACGGATAGAGCTATCCTTAAAATTCGAGTTCCAGGCTTCAAACAACCAAGCCGAATACGAGGCCCTACTAGCAGGACTAAAGCTAGCCGAAGAGGTCGGAGCCCAGAGAATCACGATCTTCAGCGACTCCCAGGTCGTCACATCACAAGTAAATGGAAGTTACCAGGCCAAAGACCCTACTATGAAAAAATACCTGGACCAAACACAGGCACAATTACGACACTTCCCGGAAATACAAATCCAGCACATACCTCGGGAACAAAATGCCCGGGCAGACGCCCTCTCGAAGCTCGCTAGCACCAAGCCCGGAGGCAACAACAAAAGTCTTCTCCAAGAAACCCTACAATCTCCCTCCGTGCTAAGAGAGGAAGAAACCTTAAATATATCCAACCAACAGCAAGGATGGATGACCCCCATACTCAACTACCTGAAGTCAGGAACTCTCCCCATAGAAAGAAAAGAAGCTAAAAGGCTTACAAAGGACGCCCAGAATTATACGCTAATTCACGACGTATTATACAGAAGAGGATTCTCAAACCCCCTCCTTAGGTGCGTTCCGACCTCAGAAACAAAGGGCGTCCTCGAAGAAGTCCACGAAGGCATGTGTGGGAACCATCTCGGAGCTCGGGCACTATCCAAGAAAGTAGTCAGGGCCGGGTTCTACTGGCCGACCTTACAAAGAGACGCGACAGAGTTTGTGAAAATATGCCCCCCTGCCAAAAACACGCCAATTTTCACAAGGCACCGCCCGAAGACCTTATCAGCATCACTGCGCCATGGCCCTTCGCAAAATGGGGACTCGACCTACTCGGCCCGTTTCCACAAGGACCGGGGCAAGTCAAATACCTCATAGTAGGGGTCGACTACTTCACAAAGTGGATCGAAGCCGAACCCTTAGCCACTATTACGGCTCAGAAAAGCCGTAAATTCCTATACAAAAACATCGTCACGAGGTTCGGAGTCCCCTACTCCATCACAACAGACAATGGAACACAGTTCACGGACACAAGTTTTCAGAACTTGGTGGCCGAACTAAAAATCAAACAGCAATTCACATCGGTCGAGCACCCACAAGCCAATGGACAAGCAGAGGCTGCAAATAAAGTCATCTTGGCCGGGTTAAAGCGAAGACTCCAAGAGGCCAAAGGGGCGTGGGCCGACGAACTCCCCCAGGTACTATGGGCATATCGGACAACCCCGCACTCTACAACGGGAGAATCCCCATTCCGGCTAGCTTACGGGATGGAGGCAATGATTCCTATCGAAATAGATGAAGGGTCGCCCAGAGTCATCTTCTACAACGAAAGAGGCAACCCACAGGCACAAAGGGAAGAACTCGACCTCCTCCCCGAGGTCCGAGAAAGAGCCCGAATCCGAGAAGAAGCCTTAAAACGGCGAACGGCCCTCAGATACAATCAAAGGGTAATAAAGCGAAGCTTCTCCAGTCACGACCTGATTCTAATCCGAAATGACATCGGAACACAAAAGTCGGGAGAAGGAAAGCTAGCCGCAAATTGGAAAGGGCCCTACAAGGTAACAGAAGTCTTAGGGACAGGCTACTACAAAATATCCGACCTAGAAGGCAATGAGCTGCCCAGGACCTGGCACGCCTGTAATCTAAGACGGTACTACAGCTAGAAAAACTTAACCCGAGGTGTACTCTTTTTCCCTACAAGGGTTTTTTAATGAGACACCCGGTTAAGTAGGATATCCGACCTAAAGGGTAAACACTTTGTAAATATTCTTTCTTTTTAATACTAATCAAATTTCTCTATTTTCTCTTCCTCATGATGAAGCAAATCCTAGAAAGTACCCCACCAAGGCGCATTAATTTATGCTCGGCAAAACGCAAAAAATCATTTGCCAAGAGACCATACAAGGTCGGCAAAGATAAAGCGACGAGGTTCAAATTAATGTGAGAAGTTATAAAGTAACTCTGAAATGGCTCGAAAAGCCAAATAAAAAGAGGTTACAAAAATAACTTAAAAAGGCCGACCAAACGACGAAGTCGGACCCAACAAAGGGAAAAGTTATAAAGTAACTCTAAAATGGCTCAAAAAGCCAAATAAAAAGAGATTACAGAAATAACTCAAAAGAACCGACCAACGACAAAGTCGGACCTAACAAAAAGGAGGTACTCGAGCACCCGATGTCCGAGAAAAAGCTCGGCTAGAGAAAGAAGCCTTAAAACGGCAAGAACCAGGATTTCGAAAAACGCTTACTAAAAAGTTGCTTTACAAAAAGCAACTAAAAAGTACAAAGCGAAAAGAACGAAATCGAAAGAAGTTTCAAAACGCTAGCTAAAAAGTTGTTATCCGAAAAACAACTAAAAAGCACGAAAGCGGAGACATAAAGTCAAAACGCTAGCTAAAAAGTTGTTATCCGAAAAACAACTAAAAAGCACGAAAGCGGAGACATAAAGTCAAAACGCTAGCTAAAAAGTTGTTATCCGAAAAACAACTAAAAAGCACGAAAGCGGAGACATAAAAAACGCTAGCTAAAAAGTTGTTATCCGAAAAACAACTAAAAAGCACGAAAGCGGAAACATAAAGTCAAAACGCTAGCTAAAAAGTTGTTATCCGAAAAACAACTAAAAAGCACGAAGGCAGAAACCAAAGGTCAAAACACAAACACCGCATAATAAAGTCACCACAAGTGGCTAAATAAAAGCAAAAGGTGTCCAAAAATGTTCACAAAAGCCATCCAACAAAAAGCCCACAGGCCGGGCAAACCACTAAAAAGATCACAGAGGATCAAGGTCCTTTCCGGTCTCCGCATCAACAGAAGGCTGCGGAGGGAACATCGAAATCAGGACTGCATCGACAGCACCATCATCCCGGCTTGAAACCTCCACACCAGATCTATCCTCAGCCAAAGGTGAAGTCGGGTTCACAACCGGAACCTCGGGGTCGGACACCGGAGCCCTGTGGTCGGACACCGGAACCTCATCCTCGGCAGGAGCAGGAACAATCTTTCCCTCCACAACAATGTTTTCCGTACTGAATAAGCTCAGATCCAGGTCGGGAGCAAGAACCCGGACCTGATCCCTCAAATTCACAAACATAGCATCCATACCCTTGGCCACATTATCTTCCAGCTCGTAAAAATCATCCCGAGCAGACTGCAACTTCTCCTTCGTCTCCACAAGCTCGGCATACAGCTTAGTATAGTTCTCCGTCGCCACCCTCGCCATCTCCTCAGATGTCTTCGCCGCCGCCACAGCCGCGGTGGCCCTAGTTTTCTCTTCCTCCAAAGAGGCCTCCAGCTCAGTAATCCTGGCAGCCTTCAGTTGACTAATCTTATCAAGCTCGGACCGTGCCTTCTCAAGTCGGGAGCTGGTCGCCCCAAGGGGAGCTTTCTTGAACTCCCGAGCAATAGCGGCATGAAGACTAGCCATCCGAACACAGCTCCGCGCCATATACTGAAAGTGATGCTCCATAGACGCATCATCAGTAGAAATAAAGGTCTGGGGGAGAATGTGCTGCTCAATCCAACCAAGAGCGTCAAAATCCTTATCATTGAAACCGGCAAGCTCTTGAGAGGTCTTCTGTTTCTTGGGGGGAGGACCCGAGGTCGAAGACGGGGAAAGGTGACCGGGTCCGGAGGTCGGAGGATCTTGAGTTATAGCTCGGAACTGAGGAGTCGGAATGGTCTTCGACCGAGTCTGAACACCCACGGTAGTCTTCTGCGGAGAAGATCGGGCAGAAGCCTCAGCCTCGATATTCCGAGCAGCCGCAGACTTCTTCGACCGACGAAGGAACTTCATGGAATCAGCCTGAGAAGACATCTCTGCAGAAACAAAAGAAAGGGATTATCACAACAGAAAGACCTCCAAAACGAAGCCAAAATACTAAGATGAAATCTCAAAGAGGTCGGGAACTACCTAACTCGGAACGGAGAAGGCTTGGATCTCCCAACATTTTCTTCGTATCCAAGTGAGGTGCCCGACCCCATAAACTGCTCAACACACCCACAAAAGCCTGCTCTACCTCATCTAGACTCTCAAAAGTATACTTAACCGACACTACATTCTCCTGCCAACAAAGAGGAAAAGAAGGCTCCCCACTCTCATCTAGAAAGAAATGTCGGACATCTCCAGCAGCCCGGACCTTGAAATAGTAGTTCTTGAAATCATGAAACGACTCATCATACAAGGTACAAAACTTCTTTCCCTGGTTAGCCCTAAAAGAGACCCAGGACACCTTCCCAGCACCCGACCCCGGCTTCGTCAACACGAACAGATAGGAAAAAAGAGAAACAGAAGGGGAGACGCCCAAAAACTGACACAAAAGTTGAAACAGCTTTAAAAACACCCAAGAATTTGGATGGAGTTGCGTAGGGGCAAGGTTACAAGACCAAAGGACCTCGGACTCCAAGTCGGTAAAAGGAAGTCGTACACCCAGCTTAGAGAAAAAACAATCGTAAGCATAAAAGAATAGCTTCTCGGAACTTTCTAAAGGCGGGAAGCACACTCTCTCCTCGGACTCCGGGGCTACTAGCTCATAATCCCGCTCAGACTCCCTGTCCTCACAAATACTACACTCCCTACGGAACCTAACTAGATACTCAGAATCTACAACAGAAGGGACCCTTAGAGGAACAGGATCTACCCAACCAAGACCACTCGGAATCTTGGTCGACATTGCTTGAAACACCTTTCGAGACATAAAAAATCTTGCCTACAAAGAAGAATACAACAGCAAGCCAAAAATCACATAATAGGCAGATAGCAAAAAACCCATTCAGCAGAAGCAAGAAAACAAAAGTTCTTTTAGAAGAAAAAATGCAGTAACCCGAAAACAAAGTACCAAGAGAAAAGAGCCCCCCCACATACAAACAAACAAAACAATGGCGGCGCCTCTTTTCGGGGCAACCCCAGCATAGAAGAAAAAGAAACAAAAGCATATGTGCACAGCGAAAGTAAAGACGAGAAACAAACCTGGAAGAAAGGAAGAAGAACAGAGAGAAAGAAGGAAGATGCTCGAAAGAGAGGTGGCGAAAAACCCAGAAAAAGGGAAAGGAAACAGAATAAACAAAGAAAATGAGGAAAGGGGCAAATAAATAATACCTTCACAGAGCCCGAACGGAAATCGAGGAGAAACGGTAAAAAGCAATAAATGCTGAAACGGCCATTTTCAAATTTTGAAAAGACGACTATGCCCGAGCTCGACCTCTCAAAAGGACGAACTCGGACAGGGGCACTGTTCATACCCTGACCGAGCTCTCCAAACTCGGGAAGTTCGCAGAAGGTCCGACCTCGTCCCAAAGGCCCACGCCTAAGGTCGGACCTCGGACAAATAAAGAAGAAGGCCCATCAAAAGGAACGAAGCCCAAAACCTAAAGGCCGAAAAAGGCCTAGGAAAGGCGGTTCCACAAAAGATAGAGATAAGACTCCCAAAGATAAGATAAGATAAGAATATCTTATCCAGGGAAGATCACGACCAACCACTATAAATACACTGGAGCACCCAGGTATAACTCATACTCTAATTCTACTCAATATCTGCTTGGACCCATGCTAACTTAAGCATCGGAGTGTCATTGCAGGTACAACCCCCAGCCGCTCAGCACACCAAGCTCGGGTCACGGAACCCCTACCTCGGGTCTTGCCAGACGACCGAGCTACACGTTTCAGGTAACCCTCGGAACAGGTTGCATATATATAATAAGCTTAGTCAAAATAATGAAATCTTCCAAGGATTTTATCTATAAGGCACCCCAATTGATTTGAGTAAATTTTTTTCATGGAACTTACTTGAACTATACATTGTGAAACATGTTTTGAGTTAAGAACATACAACCTTGTGAGTTTTGAGCCTAATTGTGTGGTTACATCATATAACCACTATTTTCCTTCTTGTGTGTATTATTCTCTTTCTGTGATTGTAATCTTTAATTTGTTTGATTCTTTATGTCCATTATTTTGTGTATGAATGCATTTATATGATTGAGGCCATCATTTCATTTAGCTCACTTAAGCAAGTGGTCTTACCTTTTATCTTCCATTGTTAACCAATTTTGAGCCTATGTTAATCCCTTTTTTTTCTTAATTTTAGCACATCACAACTCCTAAGTGAAAAATAATAAATGTCCCTTAATTTGGATCTTTGATTAGTTTAGGCTAGTGAATGTGTATATCATTTAATTATGGGAAGCTTAGGAACATTGGGTGAGATAAAAGTGTGTTTTGTATTTTTATTGAAAATTATGGGAATTGGGTACATACTCATGCATTAAATGTTTAAACCATATGCATTGACACTCTTGTATATATTTTAGTTTGAAAAGAAAAAATATATAATAAAAAAAAGAGAAAAAGAAAAAGAGAAAAAGAAATCAATAAAAAAGGGGACAAAATGTCCCAAAGGAAAGTTCAATAATAATCAATGCATAAGGGTTGTGAATTGAAAGAGAATGCATGAGTGTGTGAAAAAGTGAGAAGAATGGGTAGTTAGGTTTGTATTAGAACTGTATAGGTAGTTATGTGTGTTAGGTGAGAGCATAGGTTAATCAAAGATTCAAATTTCAAGCTCACTTGACCTTATGCATCCTTACCTTAACCCTAGCCCCATTACAACCTATGGATAGGTCCTCATGATATATGTACGCATGCTTTGAATAATTGTTGATTGTTAGATGAAAAACAAATCTTAGAAAGCATTATTATATGGGAATTAAGTGAATCAACCCTATACACTTGATCGACTAGAGCGGATACACATCCAGTGAGGGTTCGATTGCTCAATTACATGTTTTCACCTATTATTATCTCTTATCTTGCAAGTTTGTAAACTCTTTTCAATGACTCTATTCAATTGTGGGTTTGATTTGATTGTGATTGCTGTAGCCCTCATGTTTATACATGCTTTCTTGGAAATTGATTTATTTTGACCAAGTAATTACATGCATGTAGATAGATTGCATATAGATAGTTTATTTGCATTGAATAAATGTTGATACCCTTTGTCTCTTTCTTGAGTTTAGCATGAGGACATGCTTAGTTTAAGTGTGGGGAGGTTTGATAAACCCCACCCCAATTTTGTGGTTTATCTTGTGTTGAATTCAGGAGATTTTATCAACTTATCTCACATTTATTCAATGAAAAAGCATGGTTTTGTGCATTTCTCCTAATTGTGCTTAATGGTTAAAAACATGCTTTTTAGGCCTTAAAATAGCTAAGTTTAATCCACTTTGATACCACTCGATGCCTTGATATGTTTGTTGAGTGATCTCAGGGTTTATAAGACAAGGATGAGATGGAAGAAGTGAAGAAAAACCATGCAAAGTGGAGAATTCATGAATAAATGAGCATTTGGAGGATTCAAGATCACGCACATGCGTCATCCACGCGTACGCGTGAGGAGGGAATTTGCCATCGACGCGCATGCGTCACCCACGCGTACCCGTGAAAGAGAACTTTGCCAGGCGACTGCATGCGTCGACCACGCGCACACGTGACGTTGGTCACGTGACCTTCTTAAAGTGAATACGCTGGCGGTGATTTCTGAGCCATCCACGCCCAAATCCAACTCATTTCTGAAGCTATTTGATGTAGAATTCAGGAGAGAACAAGGGGGAGCAATTAGATTAGTTTAGGACCATGCTTTAGGTAGTTTTCTAGAGAGAAAAGCTCCATCTTCTCTCTAGAATTAGGGTAGATTTAAGTCAAACTCTCTTAGATTTAAGATTTAATTCTTGTTTTCATCTAGTTTTCTTTACAATTTCTTGTTTCTACATCCTTGTTCTCTTAGTTCCTTTTGTTAATTTCTGTTTTATGTCATTTTTATGTTATGAACACTCTTGTTAATTTTGATTCCCTTTAATGCAATTTGAGGTTTTATGTTCTTTTTCATGCTTGTTTAAGTTATAATTATTGATTTCTTGCATTGGGTAGTAGATTTTATTTTTATTGCCCTTTTATGATGCTTTCCTTTTATGCCTGCCAAGTATTTGACAAAATGCTTGGTTGGACTTTATAGTAGATTTTGAGCATTCTTGGCTTGGAAAGAGAAGTTATGCAATCTTGAGTCATTAATGCCCAATTTAGATTGGTGATTTAGAGTGATTAGTTAGTCTTGTATCCATTAACATCACTTATGAATTTGGATTAACTAGTCCTATTTGACTTTCTCTCAATGTGAAGATAACATTATACCTTGTTCCGATGTTGGAGATGACGAAATAGGATTCGCTCTTATTAATTGTTGTATTATAATTAATGACTAGAATAGAAAGCCTTGATTCTCGATCCTTGCCATGAATGCCTCTTTTTTGCATTTGTTATTTTTAATTGTTTTCTTTACTTTATTATCATTTAAATTCTTGCCTTTTTAATTTCTTGCACCTTTATCAATCCAACCCATGAAACTCATAACCAATAATTGAGCACTCAATTGTAATTCGTAGGGAGAACGACCCGGGACTAATACTCTCGGTTATTTTTATTGGGTTGAACTTGTGACAACCAAAAACTGAACTTTGATGGAGGATTGTTTGTTGGTTGAAAATTATATTTCGACGAGATAATACTTCTTTCAATGCATCTGGGTAAGAATAAAATATCAAATTAAACATGCCACTTGCATTGAAGGTAAACATCTAAATCACTTGAAAATAACCATTCATTATCAATTCTTTCAACGTATGTTGCCCACCTGATTAGATTGCTCACCCTCAATGAAAAAATGGTTGGCTACGTTTTCATGTGGATGTGATGAATTCTCATTACCGCCGGAAGATGGAATACGATACAACGGTTCAACCAAATTAACCTCCATTAAGGAACTTCCGCGGAGTGTTGAACGTGAAAGATGAAACAAACTCGAGACCCCTTTATCTTGCGACGTCGACGTCGAGAAGAAGGCACACACCGGATGCGACAGAATTGCTGGTTGCTGTGGTACCGCGAGTTCGATGCACAAAAAATGCGCGTCCTCCCTTGGTGGTGGGCATTAGCAGACGACGCGAGTTAGAAAAATGGAGGGACGATGTCCGACGGTTGCTGGTGATGGTGGCGGCGCTGTACCGGTGAGATTCGAGGAGAAAGGGAGAGAAGGAGGTCACACCCTATTAACAGTGGGAGGTCATTTATTTGTTTCCATAACTGACGGTAATCCTAATTTAATTCAAATTTCAAATTCGAAACTATTTAAAATTAATTAACTGCCTGTAATTTAATTTTAATTTCAATTTAACCCCATTATACACATTATACAAAATATATTGACTCATAATACTTTTTCTATACCAAAACATGAAAGATGTCAGTGACAGATCTAAAAAATTTTCTTAATGGGAGGAATATATATATAACATAATAATTATTTTTATAATTATATTTATTATTATAAAATATAATCAATTTTCAATTTATCTCACAAATAAATTAGAACAATAAAATAATCATTTAAACAATAATATGTTAATAATTCAATATCACAAAATTAAAATTAAAATTAAAATCAAATTCACTAATTACATACAATTTTAAAATCAATTCATGAAACAAAATAAAAAATTGCTCGTGAAAATAATAATGAAACCATATATACACAACACACTACTACTGCTTTGGCTATAATTTTTTTTTATTTTGTGGTGAAATTAATCACATGAATATAGGAAAAAGAAACATGCAATAGAGCATAAGAGTTTTTTTACATATATAAACTAACTCTCACTTCATTAAAAAGATCTTAAATAAAATTATATAAAAAGATGAATCAGAGTAATGAAAGATATTACTCTTAAAAATAAAGACAATAATCACATATTTATGCAGTTAGTAAAAAGAAGAAACGAGTAATAACATTAGATATTTAAATTACTTAAACAATTTTTAAATATAAAAAAAAGAGAGTTAGACAAAAAAAATTGAATGAAAACAACACTTTAAAAATTTGAAATGATTCAAATTGATTAAGTTTTTATTATTAGTTATTTTATATTATTTATTTAATTATTTTTATTAAGTAATTAATATAATATTTTATAATATAATAAAGTAATTTAATTTTTTTTATTTGTATATAGATATTGTGAACAAAAAAAAATATAACGTCAAATTTGTTTACTTTATGGGACCAAAATTTTTTTTATTATATACTATATATAAAATTTTTAAAACTCAGTTGCCCCCACACTAGCCAATATAAATCCGTCCCTGGAAGAAATAAAGGAAGGAGGAGGAGGCAACAGGAGACAATAGAGTTTCGGGATACGGAATATAAACTTGTATCATCAGGAGACCTCGCCTGTTATATGGTTTCGGGATGGGTTGTTGAACAGATAAGTAAGGAGGAGGCAACAGAGTTAGAGTTGATGCCATCTCTGGAAGAAATAAAGGAAGCAGTTTGGGATTGTGAGTCAAGCAAGGCACCAGGCAGCGATGTGTATAATATGAATTTCATCAAGAAATGTTGGGATGAAGTAGGTAGGGAGTTCACTGATGCAGTGATGGGGTTCTTCCAGTCAACGGTATTGCCTCGGGATTCAAATATTACTTGGGTGGCGCTAGCACCGAAGTTTGTGGGAGCCAAAGAAATAAAAGATCTCCGGCCGATTAGTATGGTAGGTTGTGTGTACAAGGTCATATCTAAGGTGTTGGTTCGGAGGATGCGAAAGGTTATGCCGAGTTTAGTTGGGGAGACCCAGAGTACTTTTGTGAAGGGCAGGAAAATCCATGATGGGGCACTGATTACCTATGAAACTGTGCAGTGGCTGAAGGTAAAGAAAAAGAGCTCCGCGATTATCAAATTAGACTTTCAAAAGGCTTATGATATGGTCAAGTGGGGCTTTGTAGATATTGTTCTGCAGAAGATGAGATTTGGCCTTAGATGGAGGGCTTGGATAAAGGAATGTGTCTGCTCCGCATCTTTGGCGATTCTTATCAATGGCTCCCCTTCTAAGCCTTTCAAGATGGAAAGGTGCCTAAGACAAGGAGACCCCTTGTCTCCATTTCTGTTTGTTCTAGTTGTAGATGTTCTCCACAGGATGATTAGGGAGGCTGTGAGGAATGAGCGTATTTCCCTGCTTTTGGTTAGGCGGGACAACATTGAGCTGTCGCACCTGCAGTTTGCTGATGATACTATCCTCTTCTGTCCTACTGAAGAAGTGACTATCAAAAACTACAAATGGTTGTTGAGATGTTTTGAGTTGATGTCTGGGTTAAGCATCAACTTTGAGAAGTCTAGCTTTATCCAGTTAATTGTGAGCAGCACTGGACACGACGGATGTGTCATTTGCTGGAATGCAAAGAGGCATCTCTCCCAGTCAGATACTTGGGCATTTCTCTGGGAGCAAATCCGAGGCTCGTTAAGACTTGGCAACCTGTGATAGATAAGGTGGAAGAAAAGTTGAGTCTGTGGAAAGCTAAGACGCTCAATAAGGCGGGCAAGATGGTCCTCATTAAATCGGTTCTTAATATCCTGCCCGTTTACTATCTTAGCTTGTACAAGATGCCTAAGGCAGTGGCAGAGAAGTTGATCTCTCTACAACGACGATTCTTATGGAGTAAAGAGGATGGGAGGTGTGGGATACCGTTGGTAAAATGGGAAATAGTTATGGCTCCAAAAAAGGCAGGAGGCTTGAGAGTTGGTGATACAGTGGTTCGAAATACAGCCTTACTTTTTAAGTGGTGGTGGAGATTTTCAAAAGAGGACTGCTCGTTATGGAAGAAAGTTATTTGCTCTTGTAATAACATGAACCCCTCTGAGATGCTGAGTGTCCAGCCGATATCTACACGAGGGGGTCCATGGAAGGAAATCTGCCAATTACAAATCAGAGAGCCCCATGTTATAGAAAGGATGATCAGAGGATTGTCCATGGAGGTAGGGAATGGCGGAACAACCAGGCTCTGGGAGGATAACTGGCTAGCTGGTGGGCTGTTGAAAGATGTGTTTCCAAGACTATTCTCGGTCTCAAACCTGAAAGGATCTGTTATAGGGGATTGTGGGTTTTGGGATGTGTTAGAGTGGAGTTAGAGCTTTCAATGGAGGAGAGAGTTGTTTCAATGGGAGTTAGAGCTACTAAGCCAACTTCATGAGAGGTTACAAACAGCTAAGCTCAAAAGTGAGAGAGAGGATAGTGTGATATGGAATTTTGATAAATTTGGTTTATTTTTGACTAACTCCTTTGTGCAGGTGATGCAAGCAGAAATTCTTCCGGCGGACATCGCGAGATATAGCTTCACTAGTGCTATTTGGCGAGGTTTCATACCTCCCAAGATCGAGCTGTTTTCTTGGTTTGTGTTAGTCGGCAGAGTAAATACCAAGAATAGGTTGTGTAGGCTAGGCGTTATTGTACCGAATGATAACATGTGTGTGTTGTGCTGTAAGGCCATAGAGTCTGTATTTCATTTGTTTATTGGGTGTGAGATCACTTGGCAGGTGTGGAGTGCTTGGCTGTTCGCTCTTGGGAGGCTCTGGACAATGCCAGGTTCACTAAAGGAGCACTTTCAAAGCTAAACGAGTGGTTCAGTGAGGAAGGAGGACACCAGGCGGTAGTTCATGGGTTTTTATGCTGTTATATGGATAATTTGGGTTGAAAGGAATGCGAGGATCTTCAGGAATCAAGCTACTAATGTGGAGGGAATTATCAGCAGGTCGTTCGAGTTCTCTGATGAATGGTTTGGTGGTGAACCTTATGGTTGTTGATGGCAATGCTGTAGATGACTAGGGGCTATCATGTACTTGGTGTTGTTAGTTTATACTGTTTGGTCTTTTAATGCTCCACCTTATGTGTTGAGCTCTTTATTTCAAAAAAAAAAAAATCCGTCCCTGGAACATGTGACAATAAAAGGAGATGAATTTCCAATATATCATTCATGTTTCATCGACTATAATATAAGATCTTGAAATCCAAGAAAACAGAATAAATTACTACGATAATTAAAAATCTCATATTTTCTTAAGTTTTGATTTCTTTTTTTTTCTCTTTTTTACTGTTCTTATTTTAAAAAAATAGGTAAAATATATTTTTTGTCTTTAATATTTATGACTTTTTTTAATAAATATTCCTAACATTTAATTATATTTAATTTTGTCTCTAACATTTTTAGTTTATATCAAAATTATTTATGAATGTTAACTTCATCTGAAATATTGAGGATAAAATTAAAAACGTTTAGGAATAGTTTTAAAATAAATAAAAAATAATATTAAAGACAATTAAAAATATTTAAAAAATATAAATTTTAAGAACAAAAAATATAATTTACCCAAAAAATATTTAAAACACTTTAAAATTTAGGCTTCTTTAATTTATATAAGTCCAAATTATATTCTTGTGAATCTAAGGTAATTCATACACATTATATAACATTATTACACATAATTTCAGAACCTGTAAAAAGTTTTCAGATAAACTCTTTTTTTTAAGGTCATTGTAATTGATCCAATAGTAATTTCTAGTCCTTGAAAAGCATTAAAAGAGAATATAAAAATTTTTTAGTTAGATTGGTGTTTGATCTAATTCGAGTCACTTTTAATTTTAAAAAGTGATAAGGATTATTTTGATCCCTAATGTTGAGGGTCAGAATCGAAACCATCCCTAGTATAATTTTGGATTTAAAATTATCTTTAATGTTACATTTCATTTTAAAATCGTCATTTCTAATAATTTTTTTTGTAAATGATAAAGTTATCTTTTTTTATAAATAGGTTTTTCAAATAAAAAATATATAAAATTAAAAAAAAAAAGAAAAGACATGAGGGGGAAGGGGAGATACGAGGGGGAAAGGTGAAAGGACGCGGGAAGGGGGGATGGGTTAAGGAAGAAAGGAAAAGGGGAGCGGGAGAGGGGAAAGGAGAACGGGGGAGGGAGACAGTGCCGACGAAGTTTGGAGCTGCCGTTGCCGTCGCTGTCGCGAGCCAGGGAGAGAGTCTCAACTTCTGCACCGCTGCTCCTCACTGCCGTGTTCTCGCCACTGCTTCTCGCTGCCTCGCCGCTGCTCCTCGCCGCCTCGCCGCTGCTCCTTGACGCCTCGTCGCTGCTCCTCGCCGCCTCGCCGCTTCTGCTTCTTACTTCGATCTCTGTTTCTGCTTCGTCTTTTGTTTCTTCTGGGTCTGCTTGAGTGCTTCTGCTTCTGCATCTTCTACTTCTTCTTATACTTTTTTCTTCTAATTGAGTGCTTCTGCTTCTGCATCTTCTGCTTCTGGGTGTGCATCTTCTGATTTTAATTTGTTATTTTCTGATTTTATCATTATTGTGTGTTGATTTGTTGAATCTGGATTTGAATAATAGATTTGTTCATCATAATCCTTAATTTTCTAATTTTTATTGTTGGTTTTGTTGTTGTTTCGATTTCTGAATTGCTATTGCTTTTTGTTGTTTTTGGTTTTGTTGTTATTTTTTATTTTTGAATTATAGGGTCCTTTAATTTAAAACATGCAGATTGTAGAGTAAAAGTGAGATACCAAGAATGAATCTGAGTAAAACAAAATAAATAAATGAAGTGAGATACCAAGAAGAGAAAGGTTGAATGGCTGAATCTTGAGTGTGTTAATGGCAACAAGAATTTGTTAATGGAAGAAGAATTTGTTCTTCTAGAAGAAGAAGAGAATTTCTTCTCCTGGAAAAAGAAGAATGAACTGGTGAAAAAAAGGGTATTTTTGTCATTTAGAAAAAAAATTTATTAGAAAAGACAATTTTAAAATGAAATGCAACATTAAGGATGATTTTAAATTCAAAATTACACCAGGGATGATTTCGATTCTAACCTTCAATGTTAGGGACCAAAACAATACTTATCTCTTTTAAAAATGTTAAAAACAATGTTTAAAATATTTAGATTGATATTATTACTTTTAATTTTAAAAAGACTTGTGAAAAGAATATCTAAATTTTTTTAAGTGGGTGAAATTCAATATGAACTAAGGCTTAATGTGAGAAAATAAAAAAAACATAAAATATCTATTTGTGAACTAGTAGAATCTCTGTATTTGTGCACTAGTAGAATCTCTTTATTTTTGAAAATGGATCTTTTCAATTTTTTTAATAATTGAGAGAATAAAGTATAATATTTTACTATTAATTTTTATAAATAAAAAAACATAAGAAAGCATTAAAAGATTATAGAACATTGAAGGGTTACAGATATTTGTCTAAGATTTAGAAATTATTTCAAATACTTTTCTATGCCTTTCTATACTCTTCACAACCGATATAAATTTTAAGAGCTCAGAAGCTATTTTACAAAAACTAGTAACTTCCGAAACAATTGTAAATAAACGTTATAAAAAGTATTTTAAAATTACTTAACATACTTTGCTATTCGCTAATCCAAAGACTTGATATGCTTTTAAAGTGAATTTATTTCATAAAAAGAATTAAGCACTATTCAACTTCCTTTTCGTACACATTGAGCCATTTCAATTGGTATTAGAGTTGATCTTCTAAGAAGTTTCAACATATTAACAATTGTAGAAGAAATGGTCCTTACAAATAGTTGACCTTACAAGTTACAATGAAGGACTCTATCTCAATCATAGTCTATATTTTAATGGAAAAACTGCTCATATTGAAAAGACAAGATAACACTTCTCATACGATGAAAATAATAATTTTGTTACAAGTTTAACAAAAAAAAAAAAATTTCTATTTAAAAAACTTAAAGGCTTTTCTTTTAATCTTAATTCATGATTTATTTTTGAAGTTTTTTATACAAGTATAAATAGTTTTATTTTTCAAATTTAAATATTTAACTTTAAGAATTCTAATGTTAGTATTTAGTTTTAAAAAATGTTCATTTATTATATTTTTAGTAACACGTAATATCAATAATTTCCTTGCTAGTATACAAGTAAAATGTTAGCTGTTGAAAATAAAGAACCACGTTTTATTTGCTTGTGAGCTTCTTTGCTTCTTGGTGTGAAAGCATGGAAGATATTCTCTCTTTATTTTATCAGAGCTCTACTAGCATCTATATAATTAACCATGTGAAGTGTGAACAGAAGAAGTCATGGCATCACATGTTTGTCTTCCACTTGTGTGAAAGACATTATTGCTTTGCAGATTTATTGCTCTGCTTCACGTATTAAATACGATCGTGATACGGACAAGGAGGAACTTAACTAGAATAATTAGGCCAGCTGGTAATTCCGGCAGTAAGTTTAGTTGGAAGTTCAGTAACAGAGTAGATACACTACTTGAAAAATCAATTTTAACGATATTTTATTTGTTTTTAAAAGCTATTAATATATTTTACTAGAAAATAAAACTTAGATTTTAGTCATTTTATGATCTATCATTAAAAGATTTTAGTGGTAATTATAATAATAGTTGCCAAAATTTTTTTAATAATCGCAAAAAAATATAATTTATAATGATCATTTTATCAGCAATTTGTAAGAATTATTAAAAATAATGCTAAAATTATAATATTATTTATTTTTAACTGTCATTGTTATTGTTATTAAAATCTTAAAGTATTTTTAATTATATTATTTTTATCAATAATTATTATTATTTGTATATAATATAAATATATTAAAATTAATTATTATAAAATAAAATATTTTATTAAATCTACAGTAGAATATAGGTCATGCTAAAATGTACGTGGTACAGTATAAAATAAGGCTAATTTTTTTGGATATTACACAACATTGTGTTATGCATTGATATTGGAACTCATGTGTGTTTTTAATTGGTGTGGTAGTAATTTTTTTTAAATATATGTCTTCAAATCAATTGGTCCGATTTGATGTAGTAGAAATCGGTTCGTTCAATTTTTTTGTTGGAGAATTTGGATTTTTGTAGAGTAAATATTGGTGGATCTGATTAGAGTGTTTTAACTTTTTTTAAACTCTGAAATCAAAATCGGAAGGTCTGAGATGTGGTGTTTAAAAAATTTAAATTAGAAAATCCAAAACGTTTATTCTTTTCACTAATTGCAGATATCTTTTCTTCGTCTTCACTATCTTTTCTCATTTATTCTTCTTTGTTGCCGTTATAAAGGAGTACAAGTAAGTCATAGTAAGTAAATTGGGATATGACGGGAATTCTCGCTCTTTACAACCCTTCGACCTCCATCACTTCTGCTCGAATCAATATATAGTCTACATCCAGAGTGGTTTGATAGGCTATGGCACCGAAGTCTAGAATCCAAGGACCTGCTTTCCGGCGCCAGTGGACTTGTTGGCGTCTGGTGGGATAGGAGAATGTCTTGTTTGTTGCATGATTGTGATTGTCCTAGATCTAGAGTTATTAATCCAAGCAGATGGTTGTACGAACCTCGGTCCTCTAACTTGATGTAGTTGGTACGATGGCATTAATAGGGATCTTCTTGTTTTTCCATACACTGGGTACTTTCTTCTGGGGGCCTCTTCCTTTCTTGACGCTACACTCCCAACACCAAACTTAGATTTGATGCCAAAAGTAATTTCGTTGATCGTCACCAGAGGAGGCTTAAGCTGCAGACCCTGTTGTGTATCATCAGGGGGTTCTTGAAGGTTTGGATCAATAAACTTAGACTGCATGCACCTTTCCTTTTTACTTGATGAATGCATATTTTTGAAGACATGAAAGACCAGTTATTCCTCATGCACTCTAAGCACTAGTTCACCCTTTTCTACATCAATTAGAGCTCTCCTAGTGGCTAGAAATGATCTTCCTAGGATTATAGAGGCGTTGTCATCCTCTTTCATGTCAAGAATGATAAAGTCAGCTAGTAGGAAAAACTTTTCCACTTTGACCAAGAGATTCTCCACTATTCTATGTGCATGTTTCAGAGATTTGTCTGTCATTTGTAATGCTATCTTTGTTGGTTGTGCCTCTTTGATTTGCAAATTTTTCATCATAGACCAAGGCATTAAATTCACACTCGCGCTTAGATCATACAAGACTTTCTCAAAGGTTGTGCTCCCAATGGCACTTAGAATTTGGAAGCTCCCTGGATCTAATATCTTCCTTAGCAAGTTACTTTGAATCATGGCACTACATTCCTTGATCAAGACCACTATCTCATCTCCCTTTAAGGTCCTCTTCTCGGATAACAAATCCTTTATGAATTTAACATAGAGAGGTATTTGCTCCAAAACCTCTGCAAAATGAATATTAATTTGTAACTTTCTAAAGACTTTCAAGAACTTTGAAAACTGCTTGTCCTTAGTCTCCTTTTGAAGCCTCTGAAAATATGGGATTTTGGGCTTATACTCAGGAACTGGAGACTTCACCATGTATTGCTCAACATCAACTGGAAAGGGATTATCAGGGTGCCTCTTAGGGGCGTGCTTCTCCTTGGCTTGTGCCTTCTCTGGAGCTTCTCTTCCAACCGGCTTCTCAGTAACCTGTGCTTCCGTACCTACTACTTGTCTACTTACCAAGGTGATAGCCCTTCATTCCTCTCTTGATTTGGAATTATGTTACTAGGAATGGTATTGGTGGACCTCTTATCAATTACAACAACTTGTGTGGCTAGTTGACCCATCTGAATCACCAAGTTTCTAATTGATGCTTTGGTTTCCTACATTAAACTATTGACGATCGGATTTTCTATCGGTAAAGAATTCACAAATAAGTTCGCGTTGTAAGTATAGTTTCTAAACCAATAGAGAATCCTTTCATACAAAAGTTTGGTTGTCACAAGTAACAAATCCAGTAAAATTTATAAACCGAAGTATTCAAACCTCGGGTCGTCTTCTCAAGGAATTGCAGGGAAGTATGATTTATTATTGGTTATGGAAAATAATATTTTTGGGTTTTCGAAAGTTTGAATAAGGAAAATAGATTGCAGGGAATTAAATCAATAGCAAAGAAAACTCTTGGCAAGGTATGAAAATTGGAAGTCCTATCCTAGTTATCCTTATCAATGGTGATGAGAATTATATTTTTGCTCCCACTCAGTCAACCTCTAACTATGAAGGTAAGTCAAGTGGACAAATCAATTTAACACCTAAAGTCCTAGTCAACTCCTAAGGAAAGAATAGAGTTATAGGAATCTAAATCAATCAGCAAAGATAATAATTATAATCACGATGAGTTTGACAACTCAAAAGTCACCAATTAATCAACCAGAACCAAGAATATAGAAAGCTAAATAAAAATCGTATATCTGAAATACCTCAAATTTCATTAATATAAAGAAATCAAATCTAATATGGAAAAGTTCATAAGTTAAATTGGGAAAATAAATAAAAGGAACATTAAACCTAGAAATTGAGAAGAAGAAATCCTAAATCCTTTAAGAGGAATCCTAATCATAAATCCTAAGAGAGAGGAGAGAGCCTCTCTCTCTAAAAACTACATCTAAAACCTAAAATTGTGAATTATGAATGAATGATGATGAATTGTTCCATTATGAATGGATGCATTCCCCCACTTTATAGCCTCTAATATGTGTTTTCTGGACCGAGAACTGGGTCAAAAACAGTCCAGAATTCGCTGGTTATGAAATCAAACACGCTGATTTTTGTCACTGCGATGTGTCCGCGTGGAGCACGCGTTCGTGTCGCCTAGATGTACGACCACTATAACAAATTATATATCATTTCGAAGTCCTGAACGTTAGCTTTCTAACGCAACTGGAACCGCATCATTTTGACCTCTGTAGCTCAAGTTATGGTCGTTTTAGTGCGAGAGGGTCAGGCTAATAGCTTTGCAGTTCCTTCAATTTCTTGTATTCCTTCCACTTTTGCATGCTTCCTTTCCATCCTCCAAGTCATTCCTGCCCTGTAAACTCTGAAATCACTTAACACACATATCACGACATCGAATGGTAAGAAGAGAGGATTAAAATTAGTAATTTAAGGCCAAAGAAACATGTTTTTAATCATAGCACAAAATCAGGAAGGAAAAAGTAAAACCATGCAAATAGTATGAATAAGTGGGTAAAGAGTTGATAAAAACCACTCAATTGAGCACAAGATAAACCATGAAATAGTGGTTTATCATATTCTTGGCAAGTTCTGCAACTAAAGATTTCAAGTTAGAAGATTTCTGAGAAGAGGAGGGTACATGATGTCATTGAGAGGATTGAAACTGTCGATTGTTATTGTTGAGATTATTCTGATTAAAATTACCCAGAGCAGAGTTGTTGTGGTTGAAGTGTGGTTGCCTCTAAGGTTAATTTTGCATCCAAAATTTGGGTGATTCCTCTACCACAGATTATAAATCTTGGAAAACAGATCATTGTTGGGAGGTCGGGAGATATTGCTCATGTAATTAAGCTGTTCAAGAGGAAATTGACCGTAATCATAACTCTCACCTATAGAAAATTCACCACTTATGTCAAAAGAAACATCTTGGTTTGTAATAGCTGAGACTTGTAATCCAACCAAGTGTTGGGTAATGAAATTTATCTGTTGAGACAGGGCTTTATTCTGAGCAAGAATGGTATCCAGAGCATTTAGTTCCATGACTCCTTTGCTCATGGTGGTTCTCTCAGAAGAGCATAGATAGTAGTTGTTAGCGACCATCTCAATCAACTCTAGAGCCTCGTTAGTGGTTTTCTTCATATGAAGGGATCCTTCTGCAGAATTATCTAAAGAGGTCCTGGCGGCCTAAGTAATTACATCATAAAAGATCTGCAACTGTATTCAGTCTGGAAACATGTCGGGAGGACACTTTTTGAGCATAACCTTGTGCCTTTCCCAATTTTCATAGAGAGACTTACCCTCTTGTTGCCTGAAGGTCTAAACATTAGTCCTCAACTTGGTCAGTCTCTGAGGTGGAGAGAATTTGATTAAGAACCGGCTGACTACATTATCCCATGTATCCAGGCTCTCCAGGTGCTGTGTATCAAGCCACTGCTTTTCTCGGTCCCGTACAGCAAACGAAAAGAGCAATAACCAGTAAACATTTGGATGGACTCCGTTGGTCTTCACTGTATCACAAATTTGAAGAAAATTAGAGATAAACAAGTTTGGGTCTTCCTGTGGGAGTCCACGAAACTGACAGTTTTGTTGCACCAAAGTAATGAGTTGATGCTTTAAGTGAAAGTCGTTGGCATTCATAGGGGGCACAACAATGCTACTGCCATGGAAAGTGGAATTTGGAGCAGTGTAAGAATCAAAAGTTCTTTTAGGTTGCTCAGGAGTATTAGGAGCATTGGGAATAACAACATTGTTGTTGTTTTTTGGCTCCATAGTAATTACTTTAGCTTCTTCCTTAGAATTGTCTCTGAAACTTTCAGTAGCTCTAAAAGCTCTAGTCTGTTGTTGGCATCTTCTAACGGTCCTTTCAATCTTAGGATCAAAGTTAAGAAGAGGTTCTTTGTCCCTGTTCTTACTCATAAATAAATAGAGAACAAGAAAAAGTGGGAATCTCTATGTCAGAGTGAAGAGAGTTCCTAGTGAGGTAAACTGAGTATAAGAATTAAAATAAAATAAACTAAATAAAAGAAGTCAATATTTTTGAAAATAAAGAATAAATTTAAAGCAAAATTTGAAATTAAGAACAGAAAAGAAAGAAAATAAAATAAATAAAACCAATGAAAAATTCAAGAAAAAGAATTAAAAAATTAAAGGGAAAAAATTAAGCAAATTAAAGCAAGAAAATGTCTAATCTAGGCAATCAAACAGCGAATAGTTGTCAATCACAATTAATCCCTGGCAATGGCACCAAAAACTTGGTGCGGAATTTAAAATCCATAACTTACCGACAAGTGCACCGGGTCGTACTAATTAATAAACTTAGGTGAGGGAGTATCGATCCCATGAGGATTAATGGATTGAGCAACAATAGTTGAGTGATTAGGCTAGTCAGACAGGCTAAATTGAGTATTTTGTGTTCTAGGTATCATAAAACAGTGAATTAGAGAATTCAAAAAGCAAGTAATGAATGGTTGGTAAAAAGAGTATGAGAAAATAGTTAAGGCTTTGGAGATGATTAATTTTTCGAATTAATAATTCTTACCAACTACTTTAATCATGCAAAGGTTCAATTCATGGCAAACTTTAATTGATTAAACCCTAATTTCTTAGTAATTTAATCTCCTCTAACCTAGTCAATTGCCAATTCCTTGGTCATCACTTAATTTTAATTAGAGGATTAAGTCCGATTCTAGTTTATGAGCTACACAAACCCTACATACTCAAAGATAAGATAATTATATGTCACGTATCACATTAAGTCTAAGTAGTTAGAGGGTTATGAGGAATTGCTTTCAAGCTATTGTTCAATTGATTTAACTTTTTCAAGATTTAACAAGAACTCAATTAGAAAAGGAGTTATCTTCCAATATACTCTAATCCCTAGGATGAAAAACGAAAGCAATCCTTGAATTTAAACCAATACATTAATTAAGAGTAGATTGACAATAATATTAATTCATCAAAATAAACAAAGCTCCTAACCTTAACAGCAGAGGTTTAGTTGCTCATAGCTCAGAGAAAAACATAAAGCAAAAAGTATGAAAGTGCAGAATGAGGGACAAAAAGAGAAGAGAGCTCGAAGCGCTGAATCTTTTCTCCTTTTATATCTAATCCTACTTGATTTGAAATTCAAATTAAAAAATCCTAAAAGATTTTGTTTTATTTTAAATAAAATTAAAAACTAAAAGCTAAACTAAGCCTTACATGTAAGTTGAAGACGTGCTATTAGCGCTAAACGTCAAGCAGTGGCATTTAGCGCCGCTAGACAGAGAGCTTCCTTGGCAATTTTGGACTCTTGGCACTAAAGGTAATGGTGTTTAGTGCCACTAGCATACATCCTGGGCACACTTTACGAAGCTCTTGGCGCTAAATGCCGAGTCGTGGTATTTGGCGCCAGCTGAATATAGAGCTTGCACGAACTTCTAGGCTTGTGGTGTTAAACGCCAGGCAGTGGCGTTTAGCGCCAACTTGGAAGCATCAAATTTCTTCCTTTTTCTTCTGGATGAACTCTGTAAAACTCGTCTGAACTTCACCTAAAATAATGAAAACAATAGAGCAATGCAAATAGCATCCAAACAGGTCTAAAACATCAAAATCGAATAAAAACTCCATAAACACACATCTAAATTCCTAAGAAAATATAGGAAAGATGCTCACGCATCAGTGGTTCCTGAGTACTTTAAGCAATTCAACTTCCTCAGACAAGTTCAAAGAGGAACTTATGATTATTGAAAAACTATTATCATCACCAATAAAGGCATGTTTGAGGGTTGGAAGCATGGGCTTTATTTTAAGTTTGGGTGGTCCCTCCTCCTTGTCAGGGGGCTAAAGTAGCTTCATTTTGTGGTGATGGACAATTTTTTTCATCACCCATGTAGCCTTCTTTAGGGGACTCCTCTAGGGAAGTGTTTATCTCTTTCTCTTCTAAGATTTCTTACACCAAAGGATCAATTAAGTCAATTTTCATACAATCCTCTGAGTCACTAGGATGTTGCATGGCCTTGAAGACATTGAGCACAATGTGCTCATTATGAACTCTTAAAGTGAGCTTTTCTTTTTGCACATCAATTAAAGCTCTCCCAGTGGTGAAGAATGGCCTCTCCAAAATTACAGAGGCATTTACATCCTCCTCTATGTCAAGAATAACAAAGTCAGCAGGGAATATAAATTCCCACTTTCACTAACACATTCTCAATTACTTCGTGTGGCAATTTAATGGAATGGTCATCTAATTGGAGAGAGATTCTTATTAGTTTGACTTCTTCAATATGCAAATTTTTCATCAAAGAAAGAGGCATTAAATTAATGCTAGCTCCCAAATCACAAAGAGCTCTTTTTATAATGATTTCACCAATAGTGCAAGAAATTACGAACCTCCCAGGATCTTTCAATTTTTGGAACAAGTTCTTTTGAATTATTGCACTACATTCTTTTGTGAAAACCATAGTTACATCCTCTCTCCAATTCCTCTTTTTTGCTATCAACTCCTTCATAAATTTGGCATAAAGAGGTATTTGTTCCAAGGCCTCAACAAAAGAGATTTTGATTTGCAATTTTCGAAAAACTTCCAAGAACTTAGAGAATTATTTGTCCTTGTTCTCCTTTTGAAACCTTTGAGGGAATTGGAGTTTGGGCTCATACTCTTTAACTTTTGCCTTCTCTGGTGCTTTTCCTTTATGAGCTTGAATTGGAGAATCACAGGCTTGTGCATCGTGTGGAATAGAGTTCTCCATGGCTTCTTTGGATTTCTTGTTGTTGGCATCTTCTATGGCTTCTTTTTCTGCCACTTTTCCACTTCTCAAATTAATAGCTTTGCACTTTTCTCTTGGATTTGGAATCGTATCACTGGTAAAAGCATTTGTGGTTTTTTCAAAAATTTACTTTGCAAGTTGACCTACTTGCACCTCTAGATTCTTGATGGAGGCCTCTTGGTTCTTAATAGTTGCTTTGGTTTCTTGCATAAAATTGGAGGTTTCTTCCATGAAATTGGTACTTCTTTGGATAAGTGCAGATGTATATTGGGTGAGTTTTTCTAAGTCATTTTCAGAGTGGTTGTCCTTTGTGGGTTCTGTGGTAGTTGTGTGGGAGATGTTTGTGAAAGGTGAGGGTTGTTGTAGGTATTAAAGTTATTGGTTATTTGATTTTAATTTTCCAGCCAAAGTTAGGGTGGTTCCTCCATCTAGGGTTGTAGGTTTTAGAAAAACGGTCATTGTGTGGTCTAGATGAATTTTCCATGTAATTAACTTGCTCAACAAAGGGATGATCTTGATTGAAAGGCTTAGAATTTTCACTTTGATGGCCCTCATAGGTGTGGCCTTGGGTTCCTTTTGCAAAAACTTGTAAATGTCCTAGTTGCTTGTTAATTGCACTTATTTGTTGAGACATAGCCTTGTTTTTGCCAAAAGAGTGTCCAAAGTATCTAACTCTCTCGCACATCTCTTCATTGTTCTTTCAAATGAGTAAAAATATTGATTGTTAGCCACAATCTCAATCGAATCCAAGGCTTCTTCAGTGGTTTTCATATGCATGGATCCTCCAGTTGAGGAGTCCAATAAAGTGCTAGAAGCGGGGGTGAGCCAATGATAGAATATTTGTAGTTGCACACAATTAGAAAATATATCTTAGGGGCAATTTTTCAATAATCCTTTGTACTTTTTCCAAACTTCATAAACATATTTTCCATCTTTCTGAGTGAAAGTTTGGCTATCATGTCTCAACTTTGTCAACCTCTATGGAGAAAAAATTGGTTAAGAACTTATTAACCAAGTCATCTCTATTCTCTCATTTGGTTGAGTTTCAAGTCACTGCTTAGCTCGTCCCTTACAGAGAATGGGAATAACACCAAGCGATATGCTTCAAAGTGATGGTTTTGTTAAACAAACAATTGCTGAATGTGTGAGGTTCATCCTTCTTACTTTGAAGTGTCAGGGCTGTGGTAGAAGTGCTGCTCACATACTTTCGGTCATAAGAGTGGACGAGCACTATATCTCAGGAAAAGTAAGCTGGACACTATATCTCTGGGGGTTTCCATTTATAAACGTGACCAAAAGCGACATTCCCATGGGAATGTGTCGGGTTGGCAGTTGAACCGACAATGTAATATCACATCTAATAGGATAGACATTCATCGTATGCATCTGTGTGACATTATTTGGGTGTGCATATTGTAATTGTTTTACCTATGTAAATAATTATGTTTAACTGTTAATTATTATACTTGATGTAACTGCCTTGATTGTGTTTGTGACTGAAATTGGTTGGATTATGGTGAATTGGAGGTTGATTGATTTGTTTGGGCCTGAGGCCTTAATTGCTTATGTGATAGGCCGGAGGCCATGATTGATTTGTATTGTGGTTTAGTAAAGTATGAAAAATCAAACTGGTTTAGCATAGACTTAGTAAACCTATGCTTGAAATAGGTTGGTTATTTATACTGTCTTGGAAAAACTTTTAAGAATTTATAAGAAAGGAAAAAGGCTTTGGATTTTTAAGAATTAACTGATTTCGCTTTTAAAAAGAATTTTGGATTTCTGAATGTAAACCTTTGGCTTTTGAAAGGATACATAAGACGAGCAATGATCACTGTACCTTGAACACAACTTTATTTCACGTATCTTAATATAGCAATCCTTTAACCATATAGTGAAAACCAGCGAGGACGAAGTTCTCACTCCCCTATAGGTTTTTCCTGTTCAGGATACGGACAAAGAAATCAAGAAGAGTTTATTTCATTTTTATTTATATGATGTATAGTATTGTTTTAGATATTATGGTTTCATTTGCCTTTATCTTTACATATTTTTGTAAGAGGGATAGGAATTGTGATATGAAACACTTGTAAGTTATTACTATGTATATATATAATTAAAAGTATTGTATCTGGATTGTATGTACGTATTTATGTCTTTCAACTATGAAGTCTTTTGAAAGGTTATAAGGTTTTAAGTTTTAAACAGGCTCCTATTATAGTATTAAATATGTTTAGAGTCGTTGTAATATCCAAGCTATCAGAGTGATGCAACTGGAGGCGTAACATTCTGGTAGCCAGGGTGTTACACATGCCTTCAACGCATGCATGCACGTTGAAGGCATGTGAATAAGCTAATGCAAGCATATAAGGTGAAATAAGGCATATTTAATAAAGAAAAGCTTGCATGCATGTGAATGTGAATATATAAGCACCTCAAAGTTAAAAATCAATAATAAAGGTAGGTTGCATGGAAAATAAAAGGAACCTAAAAGGAGAATAAATAAAATAACAAACTAGCTAAGTGCGTGCATGGAGGGATATACATTGCATGGGTGAAATGTGCAACACCAAACTTAGTGTGAAATACCAAACTTAGTATTACACACTCACTAGGAGGTAGGGCCAAGTACCTAGTGTGATGCGGCTCAATGTTGGTGTAGCAATACCAAACTTAATCCTTGGAACACATACACCAAATTACTCAAACAAAAGAAATAAAAAAAGAACAATTATCAAACATTGGGTTGCCTCTCAATAAGTGCTTCTTTAACGTCACTAGCTTGACGGTACAATTCCTTTTAAGTGAGCTTGTGAACTATTCTTTGATGGTCGACCTCGCCTAAGAAATAGTGCTTCAACCTTTGGCCATTGATTTTGAATGTTCTCTGTGAAAGTTCTTCCATAATTTCAATGTGATGATAAGGAAAGACCTTTGTGATAGTGAAAGGGCCAGATCATCTAGATTTAAACTTACTTGGGAAGAGTTTGAGTCTTGAATTGAATAGGAGACCCTTTGGTCAAGCTTAAAAGTTTTCGTTTAGATCCTCTTATCATGCCACATATTAGTTTTCTCCATGTAGAACTTGGCATTCTCATAAGCTTCCACTTGAAACTAATCAAGCTCATTAAGCTGAAGTAACCTCTTGTCTCCTACAGCTTTAGCCTTAAAATTTTGAAATTTGGTGGCCTGGTAAGCTTTATGCTCCAATTCCTCTGGCAAGTGACAAGATTTTTCATAAAAAAGCTGATATGGAGACATGATAATAGGGTCTTGAAAGTTGTTCTATATGCCCATAGAGCATCATCTAACTTCTTGGCCCAATCTTTCTTTGTAGCTCCCACAATTTTCTCCAGAATTCGCTTAAACTCTCTATTGGAGATGTAACACCCTACCACACAGAGTTTTACGCTTAAATTGTAAAATAGAGGTGGTGAGGTATTACAACATCTAAAATAATATATATAGTAATAGTTGAAAGGAATTTATACCAAGGAGCCTTGAAGAAAAGCTTAAACAAAAGTTGCAAAATGAAAAGCGCAACGCTCACGTAAACAGAAACTAGAATCAGTTGAAAAACAAAGAAATATATACGTAAGAGCGGAAAAACAACAGATACATAATATCAAGCTCCGAGCTCGACCTGAGAAGCCAAGGCTGGCCGGAGAATATCATATACATGTATATATATCCCAAGTATCCCAAAATATAGAAAAAAACCAAACTCCTGTTTTTCCAAAATAGCTTCTAGGAGGATAAAAAAAAGTTATATATACATAGGAGAGTCTATAAACATAAATGCATAACCAATAGTCCAAAATATAACGTGCCAAAGCTAAACTTCAGTTGCTCAGAAACTCCAAACGCCTAGAGAGGTGCCTCTCGACCTGTATCTAAAAAATAACAACATATGTATGGAATGAGAACCGAAGGTTCTCAACATGGTAAAGGTGCCCATGTACATAAGATATAAGGTCCTAAAAAAGCCAGAGGCTATTCTAAAACTTCGACACTCAGATTTAAAACTTAGAGTTATAATTTCAACTGGAAATAAGGCAAACTAATTAAGATACTCATGTTCTATTCTATATATAAGTTAACACCTCAATCTCACTCTCCTTCAACCCTCCAAAACACTGGTGGAACTACCCTCATCACTCCTCTGCCAAATGAGGATTCTCTCAGTTGCATAGACATACAATACAAACAAGGAAAACACAGATAGATTGCATTTACAGCAAGTAGAACACATAGCAAGTAAGCATAGATATTCAAATAGGCAAACCCAGTAATGCAAACTCAAACAAGACAAACAAATGCATATGCTGTATGCTTTTTCTACTGCCGTGAGCTCACATGTCGGTTACTTTGCCAGAACTCGACACACCCTGTAGCTAACCTGGATATCGTCTCTCTGACATGTCTCCACACTCTTGGGATATAGTGCCCACCATACTCATTGGATATAGTGCCTGTCGAATTTTCTGGGATAAAGTGTTCTCACACTCTTGGGATATAGCGCCTGCCACGCTCTTGGGTTATAGTATTCGACACACTTTCCAGGGTAAAGTGCTCCCACATTCTTGGGATATAGCGCTAGTCATGCTCTTGGAATATAGTGCCAGACACACTTTACAAACAAAGAGAAAGTGATGCAACAAGAATGGAACAGAACATACAGTGACAATTCACAATCATAATCGTAATCATTCACGTTCTTCTCATCATAACACCACCTCTCAACCTTCATTACTCAAGCACATAGTTCTCATCATCATCATCATCATCATCATCATCATCATCATCATCATATCTCATCACGTCACTTACTTATTTCAGACATATCTTCCAACACCAAAACTAACTCCGTCATCATATTTACTCATATTCTATAGCTTAAAACCTAGTCATCAGATCTTAAATAGAGTTTTCAGAGTTTGAAAGCTAAAGGACTGGATTAGTATATAAAAATTCTACTTTTATTTAGGAAATTTATGGCTGAATGAGGGAGGGCAAAATAGTAGGAACTTATCACATTGCGTATGCTGGCCACGTATGTGAGGATCCATTTTCACAGGTCTACGTACACGAGAATGTGTCCGCGTACGTGAGATATCCTGGCAGTGAGTGAATCTCGCGTTGCATGTGCATGCTCGCGTACGCGACTCTTCCTTTTTCTTAAAAAGCTATTAAGTTGCAGAATTTTCAAAATTTGACACCAAACTTCAAACGTGCAAAATTCTCTCGTTTTTCATTTGAAATAAGTTTGACAAAATTTAGGGGTCCAGAAGTTGAGTTATAATACGCCAAAGTTGGTCGAAAATCAAGTTTTTCCAAAAACACCAAAACCTCTTATTTTACCAATTTCTTAACTCAATACCAATATCCCAAGCTTCAAAATAGCACAAAACAAACCAAACCATATCTCAACACTTCTCATTCACTTCATAACACACCAATACACAATATCATCAAGTTCAACCCAATAATCTATATCCAAGACAACTTTATACATAATCATCAATATATTATTATCTATCATCAAAATCATCATTTCACCAACATCAACCACACTCATATCAATAACCATCAATCCAACCATGACACATCAATTCAACATATTGCATCAACTAAAACTACTAAGTATGCACCAAACACATAATTTAACTTATCTTAGGTAGTCTAGCCTAAGTTTTTAGGGAACATTATATATTATCTACGAGAAACCAAAACCATACCTTAGCCGGTTTCTCCCTAATGCTCGGAACACCTCAATTATCACTACTCCACAACTGTCCAAGGCTTCAAACATACGCCAAATAGAAAACACAACCTCCAAAGTCCAACATCAAGCTTTTAACACCACCAATTTGGTTCCCAATCACATATACACAATCTAATATCATACAATATTACTCAAAATCAACTTATGGTTAATAGTTATTAATGATTCACAAGAGTTAGTGGTTCCTTGCCTTACCAACGAAAGTTTGGGATAAGACCCGGCAAGTCCACAAGGCTAATTTGATCCTAAACACTAAAATCATATAATCTCTCAAAATCAAAATCTGAAATTCGAAATTTAGGAGAAAATGGCTGAGAAAGAAAAAGTGAGGTACTTACCAAATTGTTTAGTGAGCTTTGTAGAGCTCGACACGGTGGTCGCGTGACCGTAAATGGTGCAGCGATCGGAACTCCGAATTGAGATATATGATTAAATGAAATTGAGGCTAGGGTTTGAGACTCCTCTTTCAACGTGATTCTTAGTTGATTGGGGAAGAAGAGCTGATTTCCATGTTATATATGTTGGGCCATAGGCCCGGTCTAACAGGTCTAGCCCACTGGCCCGGTTTGGGGCCAAATCCTTTAAAATTGATGTTAAAATTCATATTTTAATTATTTCAACTTCATTAAATTATAAAATTTAATTTTCTAATTTCTTTAAATAATAATCAATTTATTGGCTAATTATTCCCTAATTATCTGGGGTTTACAGGAGACTTCCACTTGGCCAATTGTCTAAGGATGGTATGAAGTAGCGACCTTGTGTATCACTCTATACTTGAGGAGAAGAGTATCCAGCTACTTGTTGCAAAAGTGGCTTCCTCCATCACTGATAAAAGGTTCTAGGAACACCGCACCTATTGAAGATATTTTTCTTGAGGTAATTAAGCACCACTTTAGCATCATTAGTGGATAATGATACTGCCTCCACCCATTTAGAAACATAATCCACAATGACTAGGATATAATTGTTTGAGAATGAGAGTGGAAAAGGTCCCATAAAGTCAATCCCTGGCGTTCCCAGTTCTTGGCATAGCACGCCCTCTTCTTGGATTGCTTCCAAGGGCTTGATTTCGCTAAGGCATGGCATGCGCTCCTTGTCTTGTGGCACGCCCTTTACTTGAATGGCTTCTAAGGAATTGAATTGATCGAGGCGTGGCACGCCTAATTCTTGGTGTGACACTCCCTCTTTCTTGAATTGCATCCAGGGACTTGACTTGGTTCAAGCGTGGCACGCCCTTGGTTTTCTTCATGGGCATGGCACGCCCCTCTTTGATGGTACTGAGGCATGACATGCCTGGAGCTTGGCATGGCACACCCTTGTTGATGCTTTTAGGGCGTGGCATGCCCTTGAATTTGTGCAGCATGCCAAGTCTTCCTTTTTAGGACGTGGCATTCTTTGGATGGCATGTGACACGCCCTTCTTTCTTTGTTGATGGGCGTTGCACGTCTTGTGCCTGGGGTGGCACGCCTGGTATGTCCTATCTTTTGCTCAAGTGCATGGCTTCACCCTCATGTCCTTGACTCTTCATTCTTCATGCTAAACTTGCTCCTTAATTAACTTTAAATTTACTACTTGATTTACCTCTATTTTTATCATAATTCCTTGAAAACACTTAGTAGCACAAGATATTTAAAACTGATAAGATTAGAAGATAAAACTATAATTAAACTTGAGAAAACAACAAATTAAAACAAGAAAAATAACTAATGACGCAAATGCATCATCGTGTCACATCATAGTTTGTCTAAGTATAATGATATGATGATGAATTAATTAGTGATATGTTAATGCACAATTAAAAAAAAAACGAGTCAGGAACTAACGTGAATCACGTGACCAATCTCAAAAATATTTTTTGTGAAATTAAATATTAGGAACAATTTTAATGTATGTAGCACGCCAATTTCAAAGACGAATCGAAGACTTTAGACAAAAAAACAAAGACAAAATTAAATTATGAAAAAACTCACTATTACATTTTGAGGAACCCACCAATTATATACATGAAATAGTTTAATTTGTATGTTTGTTTTTATTTCATGCATCATGTCATTTGATAATTGCGCTGCTGATGCAGATTTCGCAATTGATCAACCTTTAACACAATACAAAAGCTCATTTCAATAAGTGAGGGAGTGAAAGAGTGAAAGTATACAACTGGAAAACCACAATTTTGATTCTTTCATAAAGTCCAGGAAAAAAGAGTATAAAATCAACAAATTTTAAATATGTGCAGATTGGCAATTGCTGTCGCTTTCTTAGAGAAGCTAAAAATCAAAGCAATCATCATGAGAGTTGCATTAGTTATTGTATTTGAGAAATTATCAAAAAGTAATTGAACAATATACGAAGGGTATTGGTAACTAAGAATATTACATGAAGAAATTTTTTATATAACATATAAATTAAATGTTTATTTTTTATTTTTTTTCTATCTATTATATTTGGAAAAAAAAAATTCTTTTTTAATTCCCTCTTAACCATATTTTTAGAATACTCTTTAACTAAAATTACATTTCCTTTAGAATCTCTAATACTCAAATAAAATTGTTGTTAATAATAAAAAAAAATATGAATTCACAATTCTTTCAAAAAAATATAATGAATGATAAATTAATATTATTATTATATTAATTCAGAAATAGTCACCAGAAAAAAATTCAGAAATATCCCTGCCACAGAAGCAACAATTTCTTCTCTATAAATACTCCTATTTGGCTCTCTTGTTCTTCCTCCCTCTCTACCTCACATTCTTCAATACTATTGCATTTGTATTCTATCGCTCTCTTAAAAGCTTTTGTTTCTTCTCCTCATAATCTTTTTTCTCACACATTCTTGTTCTGCTTCTGGTAAGGCAATGACTCCAATTTTTCTTTTCTTTTTTCTTGCTACTACTCTTTTCACTCTTCACATAATTCATATAAACCAAGACCTTCTTGGTGATCCATAAAGACACCAAAAATCTTAGTCATGAGTTTATGCTTTTGAGGCTTTTCTTTCTTTGAAATGCACTAAAGTGGATTTCAGAACAATTTCTCCGTTCTTTATTTGGTGATTTGAAAAGAGTTTAAAACATTTCTCTTTTGTATTATGAGGACTGAAATTTCTATATTTTTTCACTAAGTTTTCTTTTTAAAAGAACAATACAATTAGTCAGTTTTCTAGAAAATGTCTTTGAATGATGGATTATGTGATCCGAAAAGCTGATGCACTTTGGAAAGATATTTTCTCTGTCCTATAACTATAAGTTACGTTCTGTTTTTCAAAAGACCATATAATATGAAGGGTTTTTCTGTTTGTGCTCTCTTATTTCTCAATAATCTTTTTGTCTTTTTAATATTCTTGCCAATGTAATAATTGAAGACAACTTTAGAACATACACATGTTTGTCCAAAGTTCAGTGCCCCAAAGATACACCACTGTTGAACCTTCAAAGAGAAAAAATAAAATAAAGTGAAATTTAATTCAAGTGATTGTGGACTGTTCACTAAGAATCTTTATCCCAAATGGATTAGAATGGCACCTTGATTATTTGTCTCCCTTTAAGTGGCTTTTGATTCTGTTGGTGCTAATATGAGAGTCAATTATGACCAATTCGAAATATAAAATGATAATAATTGCAAAGGCCATTAAGATTGTGTTAATTTGATAATCACAGCGTATTTTTGTTCCCATATAAATATTTGCTCTGTTCAATTTGTCATGCATCAACAAATTGCTCAACTTTCTTTAATTTTGTGTTGTTATTATCTTTGAAAAGGTTTTGTGCCAGAAATGGAGTATGAGAACCGCTTCAGACAGGCCCAGAGACCAAAATATGATTGCCTTTTATTTGGTAAGCCTTTTACTATTAGTTATGTGATTATTCATTAATTAATCATTAGTTGTAAAATCTGAAACTTCATGTGGATATGATTATAATAATTAATATATATATTTTGGTTTTAGATTTAGATGATACTTTGTATCCACTAAGCTGTGGGATTGCAAAGGCATGTGGCCAAAATATCAAAGGTAAATACTTCTTTCTACATTTTTTAAAACTATATTTGAATTATTAAAACAAAAACAGACACAATAGTTCTGTATTTTTGTGTAATGTCTTTAGAACCAAACAAAACTTTGTTAACTTATTAATTTTATTTTTCTTTGCATTCTTTGATAATGACATAAATGCAAATTTTGATACATAGAGTATATGGTGGAGAAACTTGGCATAGAGAGAAGAAAGATTGATGAATTGTCCAACCTTCTCTACAAGAACTACGGAACAACTATGGCTGGGTTAAGGGTACGGTTCTTCCTTTCAATTTTTACTATTTTTCATTTCACAAATTAGACAAAGTGAGTCTTAAACCTATTATATTCGTTTTTGTTTCATTGTTAATTCAGGCAATTGGATATGACTTTGACTACGATGAATATCACAGGTATATTATATATTTTTTTAGAAGTTTTCAATTATTTTTACTTATTAATTTTAGAGAGTACTACCCAAATCATTTTTGAAGAAATTTTTATGTGGACGCTTTAGTCCTCAAAAGGCATTATTCACTAAACTATTCTCCAAAGTTTTATTTATTGAATAATTTTATTTTGTTAGATAAATCAGTTTTTATATTTATATTATTTATCTATACAGAGAAATTGATCTAAAAATTTTAAAAGTTATTAAAAATCGTTAAATAACGACAAATACTAATTTATATAATTTTTTTATGGAAATTTGACATGAGAATTTATTTGTCTAACGAAATAAAAAATTTAGGGCTAATTTGGTGTTTAAAATTTGTTAAAAAATAAATTGTCGGACTAAAAATTTCTTAGTATATTCCTCTTAATTTTACTTCTTCTATTATCTTGAAAAGGTGAAATTCAATTTTGATGTTACATTGTTTTTTCCAGTTATGTTCATGGGAGATTGCCTTATGAGAATCTAAAACCAGACACAGTTCTAAGAAACCTCTTGCTGAGCCTACCCTATAGAAAACTGGTAAGTTGTTTATTAATTAAGCAAAGAAAACTTTGAGAATATTATAATTAATGAAACCTAATGTTGTTGTGTGCATTCTCTATTTTGCCCTTATTGCAGATCTTCACAAATGCAGACAAAGTGCATGCAGTTAAGGCACTTAACAGACTTGGATTAGAGGATTGCTTTGAAGGGATAATTTGCTTTGAGACCTTAAATCCAATCCACAAAAGCAATGTTTCTGACGATGATGATGACGAAAACGACATTGACTTCATTGGTGGTTCTAGAAGAAGCATCAATCAAACCGAGAATAATAATAATGGGGGTGGTAGTAGCTCCAAAATCTTTGACATCATAGCTCATTTTGCTCAGATGAATCCGAGTTCTAATCTGCCAAAGACACCAATTATTTGCAAGCCCTCAGAAAATGCCATTCAATTGGCACTCAAAATAGCAAACCTAGACCCACAAAGAACTGTAAGAAAATTAAAACCAGACCTTGCTAAACTTAGTTTGTTCAAGTGAAATACCAGAATTATCCTCAAAGTTCAGCTCATGCCGCTGTAAAAATTATTCATAAAGAAACAAAAAATTAAATTCCTGATGAAATTTGCATGTTGGCAAAATTATCCATCATTCTTATACCTTCTATAATCAAATCACGTTTTTCTTTGGAAATGCCACAAAATTTTTATTTAATTTAAGTTATTTTTGTCAATAATATAATGTTTTTTACGGGATATTTTGGTACTTCACTTTATACCTTTTCTCCCTTTCAATTATATATTTTTCTTACAGTTTTATGTGTCATTTTCAGTTGTTCTTTGAGGACAGTGTGAGGAACATACAAGCTGGAAAACGTGTGGGACTTGACACAGTGCTGGTGAGTCACTGTGAAATTTTTGTTTTCTAGTTGGGAATTGAACTGATTGGCATTACATATTTCTATTGTATTATTGGAAGCATTTTAGGTGTACTACGAAATCAGGTGTTGCAGTAATTTTAGTCTTTGATTTCAATTATTACTAAAATCAGTTTTACAATTGAATTTCTGTATTTTATTATCATTATTATTAATAACGTGTATTTATGAAATGTGCGTAACTAATATGAGCCTCTAATTTGTGTTTGGTTACTAGGTTGGTACGTCTCAAAGAGCGAAAGGTGCAGATTATTCATTAGAAAGCATCCACAATCTTAGGGAAGCATTGCCTGAATTATGGGAATTAGCTGACGTCAAATCAGAAGTTGCTGCTTATGTTGGTGTTGAAACGTCTGTAACTGCTTAAATCGGAATTTGTTCATGGAGCTCACCTTAAATCTTTGATGAAATTATAATGGTATTAATAATAAGAAAATCCAATAATTTATTTTATTTTATATGTATGTAAAAAGGCCAGTGGTAATGGACCTAATTAAGAAAGGTGTAGTAGTAGGGACTCTGCTAGTTGATGTAGAAGCTATGATATTATCTTATGATAAATAAAATAATTAGTAATATAGGTAGTCAAAAGAGTAATTATAATATAGAAATATAATAAAAAAAAATTTTATTTTCTTGATAAGTACGTGATGTATATTTTTTTAATTATTGATCATTTTATCATTTATCTTTTTTCAGTATATTTAGAATCATTAATATTATTTTTAAAATTAATTTTAATTTTTTTCAAATCAAATCTCTAATATCTATCAATCACATTATTATCCATTAAAATATAAATTTTTTCCGAAATTTAACATCCAAAAAATTCATCACATTAAACCGAGTAGAAAATTATAATTTTTCCCTAATTCTATTCCAATTATAATTCCGCAAGAAAGAAGAACGAAAAAAAAAAACAAAAAAAAAATCTATTACTTCATAATTGGAGCATCACATAACATTGTCTTCTATTCTAGAAGTATATTATTATCTATTTACATGTTCTGAATAATTGTCATAAAAATAATTCATTATCAGTTGTGGCATGTGTTTGGATTGGATAAAAAAGATAAAAATTTTAATCTTTATTTTGCATTGAGGGGTTTACGAGAAGGGAAAAGGTGTCGCATTTTTTGGTTGTATAAATAGTGTTTTGTGGATAGAGATGATGAGATGGTTGAAAAAAAAAAAGGAGGGTGTTTTGGCGTTCTTATCAAAGGCAAAAATTTTAACTCCTTTAAACACATTGCAATCCATACCTATATAGCGTTCTTGGCCTTTTTTTTATCGGTTGTTATTGTTCCACACATACTCACATTTATCCATAATTTGATCTTTTATTTTCTTTTATTTTATATTATTATATTTCATTTTAACTTTTTTTTATTCGCTGTTTTGCTTGGTACGTGATGTGTAACATGTGTTTTGTTTAAAGATATTAACACTAAAATAAAAATAACATTGTCATATATGTATGCCTGTATATGTAAACGGTACACACACTTTAGGTTTTATTTTTCAAGCTTTTATGAATAACGGAGTAATAAAACAGATCATATGTAACTAAATTATAACTAATTTTAACTCTCGATTTATGTGAATTATATAAATAGTGACATTTAAATTCATATTTTAGCTATTAATAACATTATTAAGTGTATTAATTGTAAAGTAGCCATGGGTTTAATATGGTTAAAAATTATGCGTTAGTTTATTACTTTATTTGGAATAGGTCTTTTATCTTCATGAGTATGATCATGATACTTGGTGAAGAATTGCGATTGAACTTTGTATAATTATAAGAGTTCCATTAGGAAGACAATGAACTATTTTTATAATGTGTACAATAAGCTATTGAGTTATAAATTGAAGATTCCCCATACCTTCTAGAATAATCATCCGAGTAACATCTTCCCAAAAGCTTAAATTGATTTTGGGATTCACCAAGGATCGAACTATTGACCTTTTGGATCTAGCGCTCTAATACAATGTCTAATACCACTCATCCCAAAAGCTTCAACTAATGGGAAAAGATAACACTAATGATTATATCTCTAATACTCCAGAAACCTCCATTATACACATTGTACAAATATTCTATTGGCTCCTCATATTTTTCCTAATTATAATTATGACTTGTTTAAAAAGATCTTTGCATTGGTCAAGTAGCATCAATTTGTAACTCTTACATCATGGATGCTATGCTAGTTATATTAAGCAAAAATGTTATTGTAGTTCTGCTAATAAACAAAATGTTGGGATGTTACATTTAAGTTAAATGGTTTAATTAAGTATATATTCGTATTGTTTATGATCAAGTGTTCAAAAAATAAGCATTAAGAATGGCTCGTACCAAAAGCAAAAAAGATATATATAAGCATCACACTCTAGAAAGAGGACGGCCAAAAAAATCTGGTGGACTAAAAAATGTACGTTAAATAGTTAGTGGTGAATTAATAAGAATGTCAATTTTGAGTACCTACATAATTAATAAACAAAATAAGCTAAATTAACTTGGTGTTTTGTGCATTAATAGTAAATGTTAATACCGAATTTCTCTTCTATTGCCAATGTGTGCTGATTATGATTGTCGGTGTAGAAAATACTGGTCTCTAGATACTCGCCATGTTGCGTGGCTTCAGTTATGAATCATTTAAGTTCAGAAGAAGACGGAGCAAAAATGAGGGAGGTGGATAATATTGGCTTTGGTTGGCTAAGATATGTGTTGGAATGGACTATCAAACAAAATATTATGGTAGCCTTAGCATTGTCATACTGTCGGGATGAGAAGTCATTGATTGTAGGCACCAGAAAAATCTCCATAAGGATTGCATTCATTGCGCGGTGTTTTGGACTACCGAACCATGGTAAGTAAACCCCCAAATAAAATATAAAGAAAAGCAAGAAAGGAAATTTTGCCAAAATAATCTTGTTGAGTATATGTTTTATATAAAATTAACCAATAAAGATTTGAGCATTTACAAATTTTTGTATTTGGCTGGGGCGAGTTTCAAGAATCCAGAAACACCAGCAGAGCATCGAGTTTTTAAGAACATCACAGGAAAGACATATGCTGATTTAAAAAAGGATGTTATCATATGCTTTATACAATCCGATGATGATAGAATCATTTTTTGGAGACACTTCATCATGTTGATATCGAAGTGTAATTTGTTCTTTCCCTCACCAAAGACCATCGTTTCAGACATACATATACGGGCTGTCATTGATGTATTGAACCCATGGCAAATATATTAGGCCAGGTACATTTACGATCATCTAATTGTGGGGGTTGAGAAGTTTCAGAATGTAGGAAAGAAGACAGTAGATGGTTGTATGTTCGTGTTGCTGGTGAGCTGTATATCCCTAATCTTTGATTTGGTGTCTGTTAGTGTATAATATACTGTGATTATACTAACTACTATAACTTTTAGAGAATAGATCTCCATGCTACAAAAAATAGAGATTTAGAAAGATACAATGGGAGAGAACCGTTGGTCAGAGACTGATTGCTTGCTGATCTGAAGACAATGGATGAAAAGGAAAGCACATCGCACTCGGTGAGGCATAAGATAAATATATAATTTCATAATAGTGATAAGTGTGAAAGATATGTTTATGTATCACTTCTTTTATGCTCCAACAAAGATATATCTTATAATTTATCCACTATAGGGTCTTCTAAATTTAATTGGGATAAAGTCTGATCTATCGAAAAAGCATAGCTGCGTATCAAAGAGAGGATGCATTAGGAAAAAAACAAAGTTTAAGAGAAAGACGTATAAAGAAACTCCCACGGGAGATGACACTGAGACCGACACACGTGCTGGACATGCATCATCTGATAAATTTGATGAAGCTCATTTAGAAAAAAGGCATGTTAATGATTTTTCAGTTATGATATAAAATTTTTTTACTCTAACCTGTCTCTTTTTATTAGTGTACTAGTATCAATTTTTTTTTTCAAATTTGGGCATTTGTGTTAAAATAATTAATTATTACACATTTAGATGTATCATTTTATTTTTTATTTGTTCACTTCATAAATTAATAACTTTAGAACCTATGTGATTATTGATGGATTAATATGTAAACCATCATTTCTACTTTACCTCATATGCATATTTTAATACTATGTTACTCAACTGCTTTTGGTTTAATATATAACTTTTATGACAGTTTGTTTGGCGTTATTGCAAATGAATAAGGTTCTTTACTAATGCTAATACTAGTTACCTTGAATAGGAGTTCGAATAAGGTGCCTTTTTTATTATCACCTTTAGTTACTCAACCTTCAATTTATTTAAACAAAAATTGCAGTCAAGATTCCAAAAAAGGATGCTTTGGGGGGTAGGACAGTGTATATGAAGAAGAATGTAAGAAAACGCTCACAGGGGATGTGACTATGCCCGACACACCTATTTAAAATGCAACATATGAAAATATTAATGAAAGGCTTTCAGAGAAAAGGCAAGTTAGTTGAATTTAACCATAATACGAATATTGATATTTATAGTAGGTGCATGACCTTTTTTTCCTGATTCTTTCCTAATTTTTGGATGGTATGTGTAATCAACAAATGATCTTATCTATCTAAATTTTATGAATAGTACTCTACTTTCTTTACTTCAGTCCGTGCTAAAACCATTTTGGAAATGCATGTTTTCTAAACTGAAGTATAAAAGACTTGCACGAGAACTTGCAATAGGCACTAATTAAATTAAGAGGACTTAAGTGTTAATTAATGTGCAAGGATTTTAGAGAACTTGCAATGGTATTGTATGTTGTGCCAGAGGAACCAATTTAGGTTGGCTTTCCAATCCCATCATTCTTGCTTGTCATCACTCAGATGCACATACCAGGCTCATCGCCTGGATCTCCGGTAACAAACGGATCAAATGTGATGTCGGAACCCGAAGCACTAGAAAATATAAGGAAATTGGAAGATGTAGTGAAAACACCAATGGCATTAAGGGATGCTGCAAGGCCTACAGGTGATGACATAAATAGGATATACAGGTGGGCAACAGATTGTAAGGCTACACAAAATACCACGCTCTCATGGATTAGGAATGGTGATGATGTTTAGCTACGACGAGCGGACCTGCAATCATTGGGTTGGCGTAAAAGAGTAAGCAATACAGTAATATCGAACAAAAATGCGTTAGAATTTGGTGGGTATGATTTGTGCATTAAAGTGGTATGAAATGCATTGCTTTTATTCTATTCAGGTGGTTGATTACCATTGTACCATGTTCAAAGCTTCGAGCAACGCAAGGTTTTGCACGGATTTTTATTGTATTTTGCCAAGATTAACGGTTAGTGCAATCTGTCCTTACCCACTTAATATTAGTTCATCTCCACAATTGCCTCGGTAAAGGATAATTTTGAAAATATACGAAATCTTTAGTTATGAGCTATCACTCATCATTATTTCCTTAGGTGTTTAAATAATCAAAAATGGATTTTCAGGCGCTAATATTGACTAATGATAATATTAAATGATGTGTGGGCACGGAGATGGGATTTGTCCCTGTTCTTAGTGGGTTCCTAGGTCGCGGGCATCATTGATTCGATGCAGGAAACGCGAAACAAATGAAACATATAAGTAATTTCCGTAATTACTTATCATCTGTACACAAAATATTCTTTTCATAACAAGAATTTCATTAAAAGAAACTATATCCTAACATGCATTTTCAACAATAAAGTAGTTTGTTCCAATGTGTCTAAATGATCACTAGTGGCTATACATACTCCACCGGTATATTGATAACCTATGGGGGTTAGACTCCATGCACAATGAGCCAAGCTCCAAGAGGCAAAAGAAAATAGATAAGTATGTTATAACTGTTAATAGAATTAATAATGATTTTTTTGTGTTACTTGTTACTTTTGTTGTTTGTTTTTTTAATTATCTTCCCTTCTTTTTCTATTTGATTTGTCATAGGGCATTCTTCTCCAAGAGTTGGCTGCAACTGTAGACTAGAGTGTAGAATTTACAGCGGAGGACTTCGAGTGTTGCTATGAAATAATGAACCTAAAACAACCAAATGGGTAAGTGGGCTCGAGATGAAAACTAAAAAAGGTAAAAGGAAAAAATAACTGAAACTTAATTTTAATATATTGACACCACTCTTTATTGTTTGTGTTGGATAGGTGGGACTGTGGTGTATATGTCATAAAATGTATGGAGATGTGGGATCCAAAAAGCTTGGCACAGGATGGATCAAGCATACCTATTTGGACGACAGATAGTGTAATTTAAAACATATGCCGATGCTTATTTGCATATTTAATATATAACTTTTTTTTGGATGTATTCTACTTGTAATGGCTAAATTTATATTTGATTCTATAATGTATTTTATACCAAACAAATATACACATGTTTATTATTATAAGCCCAGCTGCAACAAATTCGGAAGAAAATTGTAATCGACATAATAATTTGCAAAGACAATATCTCTAGGAGTGTGGCATAGGGTCTACTCAATGTGCCACATCGTCATGTGGAGGATATGTGCAAGAAAAAAAGACTAAAGACCCTTGGAAGAATCCAAGGACGAGATTGCTGATTCGAAGGGCGGAATGGGCTAAGAAAGCTAAACAGAACTATAAGCAATAACCTGGGAAAATAGTTGATGTGTGTGTGATGAGCGGATAATTTATACGCTTTTTGGCATTATTTTTAGGTAGTTTTTAGTAAGTTCAAGCTACTTTTAGGGATGTTTTCATTAGTTTTTATGTTAAATTCACATTTCTGGACTTTACTATAAGTTTGTGTATTTTTCTGTAATTTCAGGCAATTTCTGGCTGAAATTGAGGGATCTGAGCAAAACTCTGAAAAAGGCTGACAAAAGGACTGCTGATGCTGTTGGAATCTGACCTCCCTACACTCGAAATAAATTTTCTGGAGCTACAAAATTCTAAATGGCGCGCTCTCAACGGCGTTGGAAAGTAGACATCCAGAGCTTTCCAGCAATATATAATAGTCCATACTTTATTCGGAAATTGACGACGTAACTTGGCGTTGAACGCCAAGTACATGCTGCTGTCTGGAGTTAAACGCCAGAAACACGTCATGATCCGGAGTTGAACGCCCAAAATACGTTATAACTTGGCGTCAACTCCAAGAAAAGCCTCAGCTCGTGGATAGATCAAGCTCAGCCCAAGCATACACCAAGTGGGCCCCGAAAGTGAATTTATGCATCAATTACTTACTCATGTAAACCCTAGTAGCTAGTCTAGTATAAATAGGATAAGTTACTATTGTATTAGACGTCTTATCTTTTGATCACTTTAGATCTAAGGAACATCTGGGGGCGCATAGTCCTTAGACCATGGGGGCTGGCCATTCGGCCATGCCTGAACCTTTCACTTATGTATTTTCAACGGTGGAGTTTCTGCACACCATAGATTAAGGGTGTGGAGCTCTGCTGTACCTCAAGTTTCAATACAATTACTATTACTTTCTATTCCATTCTCTTTTATTCTTATTCCAAGATATACGTTGAACAACACTTTGATGAATGTGATGATCCGTGACACTCATCATCATTCTCACCTATGAACGCGCGTGACTGACAACCACTTCCGTTCTACCTTAGGCCGGGTGCATATCTCTTAGATTCCCCAACAGAATCTTCGTGGTATAAGCTAGATAGATGGCGGCATTCATGGGGATCCGGAAAGTCTAACCTTGTCTGTGGTATTCCGAGTAGGATTCCGGTATTGAATGACTGTGACGAGCTTCAAACTCCTGAAGGCTGGGCGTGATGACAAACGCAAAAGAATCAAGGGATTCTACTCCATCCTGATTGAGAACCGACAGATGATTAGCCGTGCTGTGACAGAGCATTTGGACCATTTTCGCTGAGAGGATGGGATGTAGCTATCAACAAGGGTGATGCCTCCTGACGATTAGCCGTGCAGTGACAGCGCATAGGACCATTTTCCCGAAAGGATTAAAAGTAGCCATTGATGATGGTGATGCCCTACATACAGCTTGCCATGGAAAGGAGTAAGAAGGATTGGATGAATGTAATAAGAAAGTAGAGATTCGAGAGGATTCTAGCATCTCCACACGCCTATCTGAAATTCCCACCATTAATTTACATAAGTATTTCTATCCTATTTTATTTTCTGTTTATTATTAATTTTCGAACTCATCATAAACCAATTTAATATGCCTAACTGAGATTTATAAGGTGACCATAGCTTGCTTCATACCAACAATCTCTGTGGATCGACCCTTACTCACGTAAGGTATTACTTGGATAACCAAGTACACTTGCTGGTTAAGTTGAACGGAGTTGTGGAAAGAAAGTGCTGAGTTAATTTTTATGCACATGCCAAAGAGCCATTATTGTTGATCACAATTTCATCCACCAAGTTTTTGGCGCCGTTGCCGGGGATTGTTCGAGTTTGGACAACTGACGGTTCATCTTGTTGCTCAGATTAGGTAATTTTCTTTTCAAAAACTTTTCAAAAATCTTTTTCAAGATTTTTCTTTTCTTTTTCGTTTTTCCAAACTTTATTTTCGAGAAAATTAATAAAAATACAAAAAAAATAGAAAATCATAAAAATAAAAAATATTTTGTGTTTCTTGTTTGAGTCTTGAGTTAGCTTTTAAGTTTGGTGTCAATTGCATGCTTTAAAAATTTTTCTTGCATTTTTCGAAAATTCCATGCATTCATAGTGTTCTTCATGATCTTCAAGTTGTTCTTGGTAGATCCTCTTATTTGATCTTGATGATTTCTTGTTTTGTGTTGTTTGTTGTTTTTCATATGCATTTTTCGTTTGTTAGAGTCCATGCATTAAAGATTTCTAAGTTTGGTGTCTTGCATGTTTTCTTTGCATCAAAAATTTTTCAAAAATATGTTCTTGATGTTCATCATGATCTTCAAAGTGTTCTTGATGTTCATCTTGACATTCATAGTGTTCTTGCATGCATCATGTGTTTTGATCCAAAATTTTTAAGTTTTGGGTCATGTTTGTGTTTTTCTCTCTCATAATTAAAAATTCAAAAATAAAAAATATATCTTTTCCTTTTTTCTCTCCAAATTTTCGAAATTTTGGGTTGACTTGGTCAAAAATTTTCAAAATTAGTTGTTTCTTACAAGTCAAGTCAAATTTTCAATTTTAAAAATCTTATCTTTTCAAAATCTTTTTCAAAAATTATATCCTTTTCATTTTTTTTCTATTTTTCAAAAATTTCAAAAATCTTTTTCAAAATATTTTCAAAATCTTTTTCTTACCTTTATATCAAATTTTTGAAAATTAGCTAACAATTAATGTGATTGATTCAAAAATTTGAAGTTTGTTACTTGCTTATTAAGAAAGGTTCAATCTTTAAGTTCTAGAATCTTATCTTTTAGTTTCTTGTTAGTAATTAATTTTAATTTAAAAATTAAATCTTTTTCAAACATATCTTATCTTATCTTTTATATCTTATCTTTTTCAAAATTTTATCTTTTTCAAAATTTGATTTTAAAATATCTTATCTAACTTCTTATCTTCTTATCTTTTTAAAATTTGATTTTAATATCTTTTTCAACTAACTATTTGACTTTTTGCTTGTATCTTATCTTTTTCAAAACCACCTAACTACTTTTCCCTCTTCAATTTTCGAAAATACCTCTCTCTTTTTCAAAAAATTCTTTTTAATTGTCTTAAATTTTAATTTTAATTATATCTTATATTTAATTTTCGAAAATACTAATCCCTTTTTCAAAATTATTTTCGAAATTCTCCCTCCCTTTTCTTTTTCTATTTAATTAATTATTTACTAACACTTCTCTTCACCTCTCTTCATCTAAAATCCGAACCCACTCTTCTACATTCTTCTCCCCTTTCTTCTTCTACTAACATAAAGGAATCTCTATACTGTGACATAGAGGATTCCTCTTCTTTTCTTGTTTTCTTCTCTTTCATATGAGTAGGAACAAGGAAAAAGGCACTCTTGTTGAAATTGATCCAGAACCTGAAAGGACTCTGAAGAGAAAATTAAGAGAAGCTAAGTTACAACAATCTAAAGGTAACCTTTCAGAAATATTAGAGCAAGAGAAGGAGATGGCAGCCGAAAATAATAATAATGCAAGGAGAATGCTTGGTGACTTCACAAAGCCAACGTCCAAATTTGATGGAAGAAGCATCTCCATTCCTGCCATTGGAGCCAATAATTTTGAGCTTAAGCCTCAACTAGTTGCTTTAATGCAACAGAACTGCAAGTTTTATGGACTTCCATCTGAAGATCCTTACCAATTTTTAACTGAGTTCTTGCAGATCTGTGAGACTGTAAAGACGAATGGAGTTGATCCTGAAGTCTACAGACTCATGCTTTTCCCTTTTGCTGTAAGCGACAGAGCTAGAATATGGTTGGATTCACAACCCAAGGATAGCCTGGACTCCTGGGATAAGCTGGTCACTACCTTCTTGGATAAATTCTTTCCTCCTCAAAAGCTGAGCAAGCTGAGAGTGGATGTTCAAACCTTCAAACAAAAAGATGGTGAATCCCTCTATGAAGCTTGGGAAAGATACAAGCAGCTGACCAAAAGATGTCCATTTGACATGTTTTCAGAATGGACCATATTAGATATATTCTATTATGGTCTATCTGAATTTTCGAAAATGTCATTGGACCATTCTGCAGGTGGATCCATTCACCTAAAGAAAACGCTTGAAGAGGCTCAAGAACTCATTGACATGGTTGCAAACAACCAATTCATGTACACTTCTGAGAGGAATTCCGTGAATAATGGGATACCTCAGAAGAAAGGTGTTCTTGAAATTGATGCTCTGAATGCCATATTGGCTCAGAACAAAGTGTTGACTCAACAGGTCAACATGATCTCTCAAAATCTGAATGGATGGCAACATGCATCCAACAGTACTAAAGAGGCAGCTTCTGAAGAAGCTTATGATCCTGAGAACCCTGCCATGGCAGAGGTTAATTACATGGGTGAACCTTATGGAAACACCTATAACTCATCATGGAGAACTCATCCAAATTTCTCATGGAAGGATCAACAAAAGCCTCAACAAGGCTTTAACAATGGTGGACGCAATAGGCTGAGCAATAGCAAGCCTTTCCCATCATCTTCTCAGCAACAGACAGAGAATTCTGAACAAAACACTTCTAATTTAGCCAATCTAGTCTCTGATCTGTCAAAGGCCACTTTTAGTTTCATGAGTGAAACAAGATCCTCCATCAAAAATCTGGAGGGACAAGTAGGCCAGCTGAGTAAGAAAGTCAGTGAAACTCCTCCCAGTATTCTCCCAAGCAATACAGAAGAGAACCCAAAAGGAAAGTGCAAGGCCATTGATGTAATCAACATGGCCGAATGCACAAGGGAGGAGGAGGACGAAAATCCTAGTGAGGAAGACCTCCTGGGACGTCCCTCAAGCAAGAAGGAGTTTCCTATTAAGGATCCAAAGGAATCTGAGACTCATCTAGAGACCATAGAGATTCCATTAAATCTTCTTCTGCCATTCATGAGCTCTGAAGACTATTCTTTCTCTGAAGAGGATGAAGATGTGACTGGAGAGCAAGTTGTTCAATATTTAGGAGCTATCATGAAGCTGAATGCCAAGTTGTTTGGTAATGAGACTTGGAAAAGTGAACTGCTCATTAGTGAACTGGATACCTGGATTCAGCAAATTTTACCTCAAAAGAAACAAGATCCTGGCAAGTTTTTGATACCTTGTACCATAGGCACCATGACCTTTGCAAAAGCTCTGTGTGATCTGGGGTCAGGGATAAATCTTATGCCACTCTCTGTAATGGAGAAGCTGGGGATCATTGAGGTACAACCTGCCTTGTTCTCATTACAATTGGCAGACAAGTCATTGAGACAAGCTTATGGAATAGTAGAGGACGTGTTAGTAAAGGTTGAAGGCCTTTACATCCCTGCTGATTTCATAATCTTAGACACTATGAAGGAAGAGGATGAATGCATCATCCTTGGAAAACCTTTCCTAGCCACAGCAGAAGCTGTGATAGATGTCAACAGAGGTGAATTAGTCCTTCAATTGAATGGGGACTACCTTGTGTTTAAGGCACATGGCCATCCCTCTGTGACAAAAGAGAGTAAGCATGAAGAGCTTCTCTCAGTTCAGAGTCAAAAAGAGCCCCCACAGTCAAACTCTAAGTTTGGTGTTGGGAGGCCACAACCAAACTCTAAGTTTGGTGTTAAGACCCCATATCCAAACTCTTAGTTTGGTGTTGGGACTATACAACATTGACCTGATCACCTTGTGGCTCCATGAGAGCCCACTGTCAAGCTATTGACATTAAAGAAGCGCTTGTTGGGAGGCAACCCAATTTTATTTATCTAATTTTTATTTTATTTTATTTTATTCTATTGTTATTTTGTGTTTTATTAGGTACATGATCATGTGGAGTCACGAAAAAAATATAAAAACTAAAAACAGAATCAAAAACAGCAGAAGAAAAATCACACCCTCAAGGAAACACAGACTGGCGTTCAACGCCAGTAAGAAGCATCTGGCTGGCGTTCAACGCTAGAACAGAGCATGAATTTGACGCTGAACGCCAGTAACAAGCATGAAACTGGCGTTCAACGCCAGAAACATGTTACATATGGGCGTTGAACGCCCTGAATGTGCATCACTCGGCGTTTAAACGCCAGAATGGTGTGCAATGGCATTTTACATGCCTATTTGGTGCAGGGATGAAATTCCTTGACACCTCAGGATCTGTGGACCCCACAGGATCACCTCAGGATCTGTGGACCCCACAGGATCCCCACCTAACATATTCCCACCTTACTTTCTAATCCTATTTTACTCTTCCCAATAAACACTCCTTCCCAAAACCTTTCACCAATCACCTCAATCTCTCTTCCCAATTACCATCTTCACCATTCACATCCATCCACTCTTCCCCATAAACACCACCTACCTTCCAAAATTCAAAATTTCTTTCCCACCCAATCCCACCCTATATGGCTGAAACTTCACTCTCCCCTTTCCCTATATAAACTCCTCCATCCCACTTCATTTTCACATAACACAACCCTCTCTTCTCCCCCTTAGCCGAATACACATTCACCCTTCTCCTCCATATTTTCTTCTTCTTCTTCTTCTCTTCTTTCTTCTCTTGCTCGAGGGCGAGCAATATTCTAAGTTTGGTGTGGTAAAAGCATAAGCTTTTTGTTTTTCCATTACCATCAATGGCACCTAAGGCCGGAGAATCCTCTAGAAAAGGAAAAGGAAAGACAAAAACTTCTAGCTCCGAGTCATGGGAGATGGAAAGATTCATCTCCAAAGGCCATCAAGACCACTTCTATGATGTTGTGGCAAAGAAGAAGGTGATCCCTGAGGTCCCTTTCAAGCTCAAGAAAAATGAGTATCCGGAGATCCGACATGAGATCCGAAGAAGAGGTTGGGAAGTCCTAACCAACCCCATGCAACAAGTCGGAATCTTAATGGTTCAAGAGTTCTATGCTAATGCATGGATCACTATAAACCATGATCAAAGTATGAACCCGAGTCCAAAGAATTATCTCACAATGGTTCGGGGGAAATACTTAGATTTTTGTCCGGAAAATGTGAGGTTGGCGTTCCACTTGCCCATGATGCAAGAAGATGTATGCCCCTACACTAGAAGGGTCAACTTTAATCAAAGGTTGGACCAAGTCCTTATGGACATATGTGTGGAAGGAGCTCAATGGAAGAGAGACTCCAAAGGCAAGCCAGTCCAACTAAGAAGACTGGACCTCAAGCCTGTGGCTAGAGGATGGTTGGAGTTCATTCAACGCTCCATCATTCCCACTAGCAACCGATCTGAAGTTACTGTGGATCGGGCCATCATGATTCATAGCATCATGATTGGAGAGGAAGTAGAAGTTCATGAAGTCATCTCCAATGAATTCTACAAAATAGCCGAAAAGCCCTCCACCATGGCAAGGCTAGCTTTTCCTTACCTTATTTGCCATCTATGTTACTCAGCTGGAGTTATCATAGAAGGAGACATCTCCATTGAAGAGGATAAGCCCATCACCAAGAAGAGGATGGAGCAAGCAAGAGAGACCCTCCACGGTTCTCAAGAAATGCATGAGGAAGCTCATCATCAAGAAATCCCTAAGATGCCTCAAGGGATGCACTTTCCTCCCAACAACTATTGGGAACAACTCAACACTTCCTTAGAAGATTTGAGCCACAATGTGGAACAATTAAGGGTGGAACATCATGAGCACTCCATCATTCTCCATGAAATAAGAGAAGATCAAAGAGCAATGAGGGAGGAGCAACAAAGGCAAGGAAGGGACATAGAAGAGCTTAAGGACATTGTTGGTCCTTCAAGAAAAAGACGCCACTAAGGTGGATTCATTCCTTGTTCTTATTTCTTTCTATTTTTCGGTTTCTATGTTGTGATTATCTATATTTTGTGTCTCTACTTCATGATCATTAGTATGTAGTAACCATGTCTTAAAGCTATGAATAAATTCCATGAATCCTTCACCTCTCTTAAATGAAAAATGTTTTAATTCAAAAGAACAAGAAGTACATGAATTTCGAATTTATCCTTGAATTTAGTTTAATTATATTGATGTGGTGACAATATTTTTTGTTTTCTGAATGAATGATTGAACAATGCATATGTCTTTTGATATTGTTGTTTATGAATGTTAAAACTGTTGGCTCTTGAAAGAATGATGAACAAAGAGAAATGTTATTGATGATCTGAAAAATCATGAAATTGATTCTTGAAGCAAGAAAAAGCAGTGAAAAATAAAAGCTTGTGAAAAAAAATGGCGAAAAAATAGAAAGAAAAAGAAAGAGCAAGCAGAAAGAGCCAATAGCCCTTAAAACCAAAAGGCAACGGTAAAAAGGATCCAAGGCTTTGAGCATCAATGAATAGGAGGGCCCAAGGAAATTAAATTCAGGCCTAAGCGGCTAAATCAAGCTGTCCCTAACCATGTGCTTGTGTCATAAAGGTCCAAGTGAAAAGCTTGAGACTGAGTGGTTAAAGTCGTGATCCAATGCAAAAAGAGTGTGCTTAAGAGCTCTGGACACCACTAACTGGGGACTCTAGCAAAGCTGAGTCACAATCTGAAAAGGTTCACCCAGTTATGTGTCTGTGGCAATTATGTATCCGGTGGTAATACTGGAAAACAAAGTGCTTAGGGCCACGGCCAAGACTCATAAGTAGCTGTGTTCAAGAATCAACATGCTTAACTAGGAAAATCAATAATACTATCCGAAATTCTAAGCTCCTAGAGAAGCCAATCATTCTAAACTTCAAGGGAAAAAGTGAGATGCCAAAACTGTTCAGAAGCAAAAAGCTACAAGTCCCGCTCATCTAATTAGAATTAATATTCATTGATATTTTGGAATTTATCATATATTCTCTTCTTTTTATCCTATTTGATTTTCAGTTGCTTGGGGACAAGCAACAATTTAAGTTTGGTGTTGTGATGAGCGGATAATTTATATGCTTTTTGGCATTATTTTTAGGTAGTTTTTAGTAAGTTCAAGCTACTTTTAGGGATGTTTTCATTAGTTTTTATGTTAAATTCACATTTCTGGACTTTACTATGAGTTTGTGTGTTTTTCTGTAATTTCAGGTAATTTCTGGCTGAAATTGAGGGACCTGAGCAAAACTCTGAAAAAGGCTGACAAAAGTACTGCTGATGCTGTTGGAATCTGACCTCCCTGCACTCGAAATGGATTTTCTGGAGCTACAGAACTCCAAATGGCGCGCTCTTAACGGCGTTGGAAAGTAGACATCTAGAGCTTTCCAGCAATATATAATAGTCTATACTTTATTCGGAAATTGACGACGTAACTTGGCGTTGAACGCCAAGTACATGCTGCTGTCTGGAGTTAAACGCCAGAAACACGTCATGATCCGGAGTTGAATGCCCAAAACACGTTATAACTTGGCGTTCAACTCCAAGAAAAGCCTCAGCTCGTGGATAGATCAAGCTCAGCCCAAGCATACACCAAGTGGGCCCCGAAAGTGGATTTATGCATCAATTACTTACTCATGTAAACCCTAGTAGCTAGTCTAGTATAAATAGGATAAGTTACTATTGTATTAGACGTCTTATCTTTTGATCACTTTAGATCTAAGAAACATCTGAGAGCGCATAGTCCTTAGACCATGGGGGCTGGCCATTCGGCCATGCCTGAACCTTTCACTTATGTATTTTCAACGGTGGAGTTTCTGCACACCATAGATTAAGGGTGTGGAGCTCTGCTGTACCTCAAGTTTCAATACAATTACTATTACTTTCTATTCCATTCTCTTTTATTCTTATTCCAAGATATACGTTGCACAACACTTTGATGAATGTGATGATCCGTGACACTCATCATCATTCTCACCTATGAACACGCGTGACTGACAACCACTTCCGTTCTACCTTAGGCCGGGCGCATATCTCTTAGATTCCCCAACAGAATCTTCGTGGTATAAGCTAGATAGATGGCGGCATTCATGGGATCCGGAAAGTCTAACCTTGTCTGTGGTATTCCGAGTAGGATCCCGGGAATCTGGAAAGTCTAACCTTGTCTGTGGTATTTCGAGTAGGATTCCGGTATTGAATGACTGTGACGAGCTTCAAACTCCTGAAGGCTGGGCGTGATGACAAACGCAAAAGAATCAAGGGATTCTACTCCATCCTGATTGAAAACCGACAGATGATTAGCCGTGCTGTGACAGAGCATTTGGACCATTTTCGCTGAGAGGATGGGATGTAGCTATCAACAAGGGTGATGCCTCCAGATGATTAGCCGTGCAGTGACAGCGCATAGGACCATTTTCCCGAAAGGATTAAAAGTAGCGATTGATGATGGTGATGCCCTACATACAGCTTGCCATGGAATGGAGTAAGAAGGATTGGATGAATGTAATAAGAAAGTAGAGATTCGAGAGGATTCTAGCATCTCCACACGCATATCTGAAATTCCCACCATTAATTTACATAAGTATTTCTATCCTATTTTATTTTCTGTTTATTATTAATTTTCGAACTCATCATAAACTAATTTAATCTGCCTAACTGAAATTTACAAGGTGACCATAGCTTGCTTCATACCAACAATCTCTGTGGGATCGACCCTTACTCACGTAAGGTATTACTTGGATGACCCAATACACTTGCTGATTAAGTTGAACGGAGTTGTGGAAAGAAAGTGCTGAGTTAATTTTTATGCACATGCCAAAGAGCCATTATTGTTGATCACAATTTCGTCCACCAGTGTGTATTTATAGTTAATGTGATTTCAGAGTTTTATGGATGTTATCATGAAATACTTATGGATGTTATTGAATTTAAACAAAAAAGGATGCATCTTTTTTATAAGTTAGCTACATATGACATCAAGCTAAATATAACTACAGAGAATAAATTGGGATTAGAGTTGATGTGTGTGTATTTACTGTTAATATGGTTGTAGGGTTTTTTAGATGTTATCATGAAATACTTATAGATGTTATTGGATTTATGCAAAAAAAATATTTAAAAAAATTCAGTTTAACAAGAAAAAATATATAAAAAATAAAATGTTCAAGTACAATAGTATAATATTTTATATGTTTATCTCAATTGTATTATTTTCTTTTAGATTTTTTTGGCACTAGACTAAATGGGCCAAAATGCAACCCGACCCAAATGGTTCCAGAGAGAAAGCAACCAAATGTTTTAAAAAATAAATCAAGTGTTTGGTTTTTTTTAACATTATTTATGAATGTTTAAGCAGTCCCTTTATTTGTGGGCTCTAACATTTATCTGCGTCTCATTTTGAGGTGATCATAAGACAGGCCTTTATGTATATCTTAGTGACTATGACCCTGCTTGTTGAACTCAAAGAGCTTATTTTCGCTTAAATTTAGAACACGTAATATTGTGCACACAAAAAAAAAAAAAAAACATGAAGCATAGATAAGAGTAAGACCTTACCAAATTTAAGGATGTTATCATGAAATACTTGAGAATGTTATTGGATTTAAAAAAAAAACTGAATACACTTTTCTGACATCTACTTTTTTAAATAATAAATTAAAGATCTTATTGTGTACAAGCTACTTTTTTACTTCAATTTTAAACTTTACATAATGCACTAATTTATCCACATGATCAAATTATCAACCCAATATTTTTTATTTTAAATATTAATAAGAAATAATAAAGGTAGAAAAGACTAAAAAATAAAAAGGTTGTATATTGCTGGCCCAAATCTATTATTATATCTTATTTAATAATAGTATATAAAGTCGTAAAAAGCGAGTATATAAAAATATATAAAACTAATCCACTAAACCACCAAATTATGATAACGTAAAATAAAGTTGAAGAATGACCAAAGTACAAAGTAGTTGATAAAATCTAAAGCTTATATATGTAGTGCTGTTAAACTTCGAATCCTCCAAAAATGCTTCCTATGAAAAAAAAAGCAAAGAGAAAAACATAAATAAATGAATATTACATTAACGCTATATAAAAAATCACAAGTACATATACACGATTGTTAGGCATTATGGAATGAATTCAATAGTGATGTGAAAGAGCCAGAATGCACAGCTAAATTGTTTGTCATTTCTGAACAAGGTGATTCTATATCTTTGCTAGAAGATGCCACATTGGTGGGAGATGGTTGTTTTGTACCGTAGGTCCCTAAACACATTATATTGAAAATAACATCCTAAATTATCATCCGGTCAACACACTACAATAAACAAATCAAATGAAAAAGGGATAGATAAGTGTTCTTGCATTTGCGAGCCCTCCTTTTAATAGATTTGTCCAGATCTGTCCCAAGTCTAGTGGTTGTCGGACGACCTTGCACAAGAACACGACATGGGCTCATCCATACTAACAGGGCACTCATCACGCGTATGCGAGTTAAATGCACTTGGTACAGGTGCAGCTTGACGCTCCGATTCCTTATGTTCTATGAGCTTCTGCCGAGCATTTAGCAGCAACCTCTAAAGTAGCCACGAAATCCTGAGCGACATTGTAAAAATGAGAACAGAATTCCCTAAAAATGATTATGATGTCGTCTAAACGGTCATGTCAAGGCTACTCCTGATGTGTGTGTGTCTTCGACTGACATTCTTACTCCATCGGGATAGAATGTGCTGTAAGGACACCGCTATTACACGGAAATGTAAAAGAATAGCAAGAATGTGGCAATCACATTGAACATGTAGCAATCACATTGAACTTCTGATGAGTGCGACCAATAGACGACTTGGTATCTACTATACATTAACATGTCGGACACCATCTTTTGTTGGTCAACTTCACACACAGTACTTGTGCCATGATGGTTGATTGAGGAGACGATGCAAACCACCTTTTTTATAAATTGATCCTGAATAACTCGAAACATAGAGTTTGTATATTCTCTCTAGAACTACTTCTCTATTGCTGAGCTAGAAACACAAGGGATAATTGCCCTTAAATCAGCAGTGTCACACTCAAGCTCCTTTTGCTCCTTGTTTATAAGACAGTTTTGGTATTGGCACACAAATTGCAACAAAGAGCTCTTACTATTTAAATATTTATCGAAAACTGCATGCATGCTCTCACTACGCTGTGTGCTCCTCATTTCGGCCTAGAATTCATCATTGAAAAATACTGGTACGTACATATGTCAGTTGGCAAATATATCTACCAACGAATAAAGAAAACAATAAATGCAAATAGCGATAGCGTCTGTTAACCTGTAAGTGCAACATCCATATTGAATATAAAATAACATCCATAAACAAACTAAACACAAGCAACAATAGAATGGGAGATTATATTACCATTTAACCACCTAGAATTGTGGAGGTCATACTCTTGAATAAAATCATCCCAGTCTCTCTCAAATAATTCTTTAGATTTGGATTCCCACACAATCCTTTCATGCACGTTCTGAACTGGTCAAAACGACGGTAACCTAACAGATTTTGTGATATATTCTTTAGGATATGCCATATGCACCATCTATGGCGTGTGTTTGGCAAGGTGGCCTCTAACGCAGAAAACATGTGAAGGCATTGGTCTATTATGACACACATGGGGGCCTTTCCCATACACTTCATCCAAGTCCGAAAAAGCCATTGAAATATACTAGTCTCCTCATCCCATGGTGGTTGACACCTACAAAAGACCCAAACGGCATGTTGTACTGATAGATGAGAATTTGCACCGATTTAGATTTTTCCACTTAAAATAACTTCCGTTGCAAATATAGACCAAATCGGCAACCAACTCCCACCACCAAATTTTAATTCAAAAAGGTGTCACAATCAATATAAAATAACCAGAAGTTTTAATTCCCGGGTCGTCTTCCCTAGGAGTTGCAATGAGATGCTCTAGTATTGGCTCTGGGGGATTTGGGGGTTTTGGTTGAAATAAGCAAGAAATGTAAATTGCAAGAAATTAAACAAGCATGCAAGGAATTAAATGAAAAGTAATAAAAGCAATGAAAATGGAAATTAAATGGCAAAAATAGCTCTTAGTAATAATTGGTGAATTAAGGCTTCCTATCCAAGTTATGGACCACAAACATGATAATTGTGTGGAATTAATCCCAATTAGTCTATCCTAACATCGAGAATAAGTCAAAAGGGCATAACTGATCTCAATCCACAAGTCCTAGCTAACTCTATTCATGGAAGGCTTAGAGTTAGCGGAAACCAAATCAACTAACAATCCTCACACAATGTAGAATGGACATCCACCACTCAAGTTCACCTAATTACCCAATTTTCCAACCAGGAGTGTGAAAAACTAGGCAAAAATCCAACCAAGCATTTTATCAAACACTTGGAAGGTATAAAAGAGAAGCATGGTAAAAAAAAAAGAGATAATAAAATCTACAACTACCAATTGCAAAAAAACAATAATAACAACTAAATTAAACAATAAGAATCATAAAACATGAATTGCATTAATTAAAATTAAAAGTAACAAAGTGTCATAAACATAAAAGAACAAAATAAAGGAAATAACAAGAAGAATTAAAGAACAAGAGTGCAAGAACAATAAATGGCAAGGAAAACAGAAGAAAAACAAGAATTAAACCTAAATCTAAGAGAGATCTAACCTAATCTACCCTAATTCTAGAGAGAAGAAAGAGTTTCTCTCTCTAGAATATCACCTAAAGCATATTTCTAATCTACCCTAATTGCTCTCCTCTTGACATGGAATGATGCCCCTTTGATATAGCACTGAATCAGCTTCAGAAAGTCCAAAACTAGGCTCTAGAGGCCCTAAAATTGCCCCCAGCGTTTTCCTTTTAGTGAGTCACGTGCGCTGATTCGTGCGTACGCACAGATGTGTGTGTACGCACATGTGCTTAATTTTTCTCTTGTGCGTACGCACACATAGCTGTGTGCTCCTCCTTTGATTTTTTCATGTTTTCTCCCTATTGCATGCTTCTCCTCCACTCTCATCAGGCCATTCCAACCTATTACACCTGAAATTACTCATCAAAATCATCAAGGCATCGAATGGGATGAAAGTGGGATAAAATTGATTAAATTAAGCACAAAATAGCATGTTTTCACAATTAAACTCAACTTAGGGAGAGAACACAAAAGTATTCTATTTGAATGAATAATGTGGTTTTATATGGTGAAATCCATTCAAATCAATCCAAAATTTATCATCAAATTTGGATTCATCACTTCTCCCACACTTAAACAATAACATGTCATCATGCTATTCACAATCAAAGGAGAAGGGTAAAAGGGTAAGCAACTTATTCAATGCAACTACTTATATGCATGCAACAATACTAAATGCTATCTATCTATATCTATATCTATACTATGGTTCCCTATGGAGTTTGGCAAAAACAGACAATAGAATTCCAATCAATCCAAAATAGATCATTAGGGTCAAGGCAAGAGATCATTGCAATGTGACCAATGTCCACAGATTTGATTTGAAATTTTCAAAAACTAACAAGCAACTTGCAAGAAGATACAAGATAAGAGATGAAAACATAGAATTGAGCGATCGAACCCCTCGCCAGAAGTGTATACACTCTAGCCGCTCAGTATTTAGGGCTTAATCACTCAATCCTCCTTTAATCGTATTTTCTAAGATTTGCTAGTCATCTAATAATCAACAAACACTTGATGGATGAATGCAAATATCATGAGGTCTTTGGAGGGTTGTAATGGGGCTAAGGTAAAGGTAGGATTAATATGGTTAAGTGAACTTAGTAAATTGGATCTTTGATTAGCTCAAGTATCCCACCTAATCCTATATTAACCTATTTACACCAAAGAAAACAACCTAACTTCCCATTCATTTCTTTTCTCACATTCACTCATGCATCTTCTTTCTAATTCACACACATATGCATCCTTTATTTGGCATTCTTATTATCATTTCTTTTCTTTTCTTTTTCTTTTTTTCTTTTTCTTTTTTATTTATATATAGACATCAAAATTTCTCTTTTCTTTTATCATCAAAGAGAAATGCATATGTTTTAAGTGATGAATGCATGAGTATTTTCCCATTTTTCCAAAATTTCTAATGAATACCCAAAGTAAACTTACTACCAATGTGTCCCACAAATTCCCCCACGCTTGAATAACACACACTCCTCCACCCAAGTTAATCAAAGATACAATTGATGGACATTACTGGTTTTTTGCTTAGGGCAAATGATGTGCTTAATATTAGAACAAAAGGGGAATTAAATGGCTCAAAGTGGTTTACAAAGGTAGATGTAAGGGTATGGTCATATGGGTTAGTGAGTTCAATTTTAAAAATGGCCTCAATCATACTAAATACATTCAAAACAGCAAATATAGGACATAAAGACTCAAGCAAATCTAAGATCATAATCATAAAAGAGTACAGCACACAAGAACAAAATTTGTGGTTGAGAATGTGCAACCACACAATTAAAGCTCAAATCTCACTTGGTATTTTGTTTTAGCTCTTTTTTATGTTTCACAAGAATACTTCAAGCAAGTTGAAAAATAAGTTTCAAATCTAATCAATGGAATGCTCTAAAAGGGATTTCTTGAAAATTCTCTGTTATTCTACCAAACTTATTTACTCTACCATGCAAATGCAAATGTAAATACTTACTACCATAAGACTACAAGAAAGCTAAGATATATACAAGCAAACTAAGCAAAATACAATGTAATGAAATACCAGCAAATATTCACAAAATTCAAAACTACTAAAAACTAGAACATAGTGCAAAGCGTTGAGAAAGAGAAATTTACGCTCCAAAAATTGCAGATTTTCCCCCATACTTAAATGTTGCACGGTTCTCCGTGCATGCACATGATTCGGGGGTGAAGACATGTAAGGCTCCATCTTCAGTTGGTGGACACTAGGGCTCGGGTCGCTGGTGGACGAAATTGTGATCCATGTTCTAACTATTTTGAGATGAAGTCATTCTTATGGCACTGGTTGAATTCACAACTCCGTTCAACTAACCAGCAAGTGTACTGGGTCATCCAAGTAATAAACCTTACGTGAGTAAGGGTCGATCCCACAGAGATTGTTGGTATGAAGCAAGCTATGGTCACCTTGTAAATCTCAGTTAGGCAGATAAAATTATGGAATTTAGAAAATCAAATAATAACCAGAAATAATAAAAGGGATAGAAATACTTATGCAGATTCATTGGTGGGAGTTTCAGATAAGCATATAGAGATACTGTATGGCTCAAGGACGCCTGCTCTCCTACTGCTTCAACTCAATCCTTCTTACTCCTTTCCATGACAAGCTGTGTATAGGGGTTCACCGTTCGACGATGGCTACTTTCAATCCTCTCGGGAAAATGGTCCTCTGCGGCTGTCACTCGCATGGCTAATCGTCTGGAGGCATCACCTGGCCGAAGGCTACATCCCATCCTCGCAGTGAAAACTACGCTCACGCGCTCTGTCACAGCACGGCTAATCACTGGTTGGTTCCCGCACCTACTGGAATAGAATCCCTTGATTCTTTTGCGTTTGTCACTAACGCCCAGCACTTGCAAGTCTGAAGCACGTCACAGACATTCATTACCGGAATCCTACTCGGAATACCACAGACAAGGTGAGACTTTCCGGATCCTCATAAATGCCGCCATCTATCTAGCTTATACCACGAAGATTCTGTTGGGGAATCTAAGAGATACACATTCAAGCTCGGTTGCATGTAGAACGGAAGTGGTTGTCAATCACATGCGTTCATAAGTGAGAATGATAATGAGGGTTATCTAATCATCACATTCATCATGTTCTTGGGTGCGAATGAATATCTTGGAATAAGAATAAGAGAGAATTGAATAAAAGAAAATAGAATTGCATTAATACTTGAGGTACAGCAGAGCTCCACACCCTTAATCTATGGTGTGCAGAAACTCTACCGTTGAAAATACATAAGTAAAAGGTTCAGGCATGGCCGAATGGCCAGCCCCCATGTTCTAAGAACTATGCATTCAAAGATGTCAAATACATTAGTTAAATGTTCTATTTATAATAAACTAGCTCCTAGGGTTTACATGAGTAAGTAATTGATGCATAAATCCACTTCCGGGGCCCACTTAGTGTATGTTTGGGCTGAGCTTGATCAATCCACGAGCTGAGGCTTCTCTTGGAGTTGAACTCCGAGTTATGACGTGTTTTGGGCGTTCAACTCCGGATCATGACGTTTTTCTGGCGTTTAACTCCAGACAGCAGCATGAACTTGGCGTTCAACGCCAAGTTACATCGTCAATTTCCGAATAAAGTATGGACTATTATATATTGCTGGAAAGCCCTGGATGTCTACTTTCCAACGCCGTTGAGAGCGCGCCAATTGGAGTTCTATAGCTCCAGAAAATCCATTTCGAGTGTAGGGAGGTCAGATTCCAACAGCATCAGCAGTCCTTTTGTCAGCCTTTTTTAGAGTTTTGCTCAAATCCCTCAATTTCAGTCAGAATTTACCTGAAATCACAGAAAAACACACAAACTCATAGTAAAGTCCAGAAATGTGAATTTAACATAAAAACTAAGGAAAACATCCCTAAAAGTAGCTTGAACTTACTAAAAACTACCTAAAAACAATGCCAAAAAGCGTATAAATTATCCGCTCATCACAACACCAAACTTAAATTGTTGCTTGTCCCCAAGCAACTGAAAATCAATTAGGATAAAAAGAAGAGAATATACTATAAATTCCAAAATATCAATGAATATTAATTATAATTAGATGAGCGGGACTTGTAGCTTTTTGCTTCTGAACAGTTTTGGCATCTCACTTTTTCCTTTGAAGTTTAGAATGATTGGCTTCTCTAGGAACTTAGAATTTCGGATAGTGTTATTCTTTTTCCTAGTTAAGCATGTTGATTCTTGAACACAGCTACTTATGAGTCTTGGCCGTGGCCCTAAGCACTTTGTTTTCCAGTATTACCACCGGATACACAAATGCCACAGACACATAACTGGGTGAACCTTTTCAGATTGTGACTCAGCTTTGCTAGAATCCCCAGTTAGAGGTGTCCAGAGCTCTTAAGCACACTCTTTTTTGCTTTGGATCACGACTTTAACCACTCAGTCTCAAGCTTTTCACTTGGACCTTCATGACACAAGCACATGGTTAGGGACAGCTTGATTTAGCCGCTTAGGCCTGGATTTAATTTCCTTGGGCCCTCCTATCCATTGATGCTCAAAGCCTTGGATCCTTTTTACCCTTGCCTTTTGGTTTTAAGGGCTATTGGCTTTTTCTACTGCTCCTTCTTTTTCTATATACTCCTTTTTTTTTTTCGAATGCTTCTTCTTTTTCACTGCTTTTTCTTGCTTCAAGAATCAATTTCATGATTTTTCAGATCCTCAATAACATTTCTCTTTGTTCATCATTCTTTCAAGAGCCAATAATTTTAACATTCATAAACAACAAGATCAAAAGACATATGCACTGTTCAAGCATTCATTCAGAAAACAAAAAGTATTGTCACCACATCAATATAATTAAACTAAATTCAAGAGCTATTTTTGAAATTTATGTACTTCTTGTTCTTTTGAATTAAAACATTTTTCTTTTAAGAGAGGTGAAGGAGTAATGGAATTTATTCATAGCTTTAAGGCATGGTTACATACTAATGATCATGAAATAAAGACACAAAACATAGATAAACACAATACTAAAAACCGAAAACAGAAAGAAATAAAGAACAAGGAATGAATCCACCTCTAGTGGCGTCTTCTTCTTGAAAGACCAATGATGTTCTTTAGCTCTTCTATGTCCCTTCCTTGCCTTTGTTGCTCCTCCCTCATTGCTCTTTGATCTTCTCTTATTTCTTGGAGAATGATGGAGTGCTCATGATGTTCCACCCTTAATTGTTCCACATTGTGGCTCAAACCTTCTAAGGAGGTGTTGAGTTGCTCCCAATAGTTGTTTGGAGGAAAGTGCATCCCTTGAGGCATCTCAGGGATTTCTTGATGATGAACTTCCTCATGTACCTCTTGAGGACCGTGAGGAGCTTCTCTTGCTTGCTCCATCCTTTTCTTGGTGATGGGCTTGTCTTCTTCAATGGAGACATCTCCTTCTATGATAACTCCAGCCGAGTAACATAGATGGCAAATAAGGTGAGGAAAAGCTAGCCGTGCCATAGGTGAGGGCTTGTCGGCTATTTTGTAGATTTCATTGGAGATGACCTCATGAACTTCTACTTCCTCTCCAATCATGATGCTATGAATCATGATGGCCCGATCCACAATAACTTCAGATCGGTTGCTAGTAGGAATGATGGAGCGTTGAATGAACTCCAACCATCCTCTAGCTATAGGCTTGAGGTCCAGTCTTCTTAGTTGGACTGGCTTGCCTTTGGAGTCTCTTTTCCACTGAGCTCCTTCCACACAGACGTCCATAAGGACTTGGTCCAACCTTTGATCAAAGTTGACCCTTCTAGTGTAGGGGCGTTCATCACCTTGCATCATAGGCAAGTGGAATGCCAACCTTACATTTTCCGGACTGAAATCCAAGTATTTCCCCCTAACCATTGTGAGATAATTCTTTGGACTTGGGTTCATACCTTGATCATGGTTCCTAGTGATCCATGCATTGGCATAGAACTCTTGAACCATTAAGCTTCCGACTTGTTGCATGGGGTTGGTTAAGACTTCCCAACCTCTTCTTTGAACTTCATGTCGGATTTTCGGATACTCATTCTTCTTGAGCTTGAAAGGGACCTCAGGGATCACCTTCTTCTTTGCCACAACATCATAGAAGTGGTCTTGATGGCTCTTGGAGATGAATCTTTCCATCTCCCATGACTCGGAGGTGGAAGCTTTTGTCTTTCCTTTTCTTTTTCTAGAGGATACGCCGGCCTTAGGTGCCATTGGTAATGGAAAAAAACAAAAAGCTTATGCTTTTTACCACACCAAACTTAAAATTTTGCTCGTCCTCGAGCAAAAAAGAAAAGAAGAGTAGAAGAAGAAGAAAATACGGTAGAGAGGGAGAGAGGTAGGTTCGGCTATGTGGGAGAAGAAGGGGTTGTGTTGTGTGAAAATGAAGTAGAATGGAAGGGTATTTATAGGGAGAGGGGAGGGTGGGTGTTCGGCCAATTTGGGTGGGAATGGGTGGGAAATTGAATTTGAATTTTATGAAGGTAGGTGGGGTGTATGGGGAAGAGTGGGGTGATGTGAATGGTGAATGGGGGTATTGGGAAGAGGAATTGAAGTGATTGGTGATGGGTGTTGGGAAGTGTGACATGGGGAGTAGGAAGAATGAGATTTAGGATTAGGAGAGTGTGATTAGGATTAAAAGGTAAGGTGGGAATATGGTAGGTGGGGATCCTGTGGGGTCCACAGATCCTGAGGTGATCCTGTGGGGTCCACAGGATCCTGAGGTGTAAAGAAATACCATTCCTTCACCATATAGGCATGTAAAATGCCTTCATGCATCATTCTGGCGTTCAAACGCCCATTGGTGCATGTTCTGGGCGTTCAACGCCCATGTAATGCATGTTTCTGGCGTTGAACGCCAGTTTCATGCTTGTTACTAGCGTTCAGCGCCAGCTTTTCTCCTCTAGGCACATGCCTGGCGTTCAACGCCAGGATGTTGCTTGTTTCTGGCATTCAGCGCCAGAATGGTGCTCTGTTCTGGCGTTGAACGCCAGCCAGATGCATCTTACTGGCGTTGAACGCCAGCCTGTGCGTCCTCCAGGGTGAAAATTTTTTTCTTCTGTTTTTGACTCTGTTTTTAATTTTTTTGATTTTTTTTTCGTGACTCCTCATGATCATGTACCTAATAAAACACAAAATAACAATAAAATAAAAATTAGATAAATAAAATTGGGTTGCCTCCCAACAAGCGCTTCTTTAATGTCAATAGCTTGACAATGGCTCTCATGGAGCCACAAGGTGATCAGGTCAATGTTGTATAGTTGTCCACACCAAACTTAGAGTTTGGATATAGGATTTTAATACCAAACTTAGAGTTTGGTTGTGGCCTCACAACACCAAACTTAGAGTTTGACTGTGAGGGCTCTTCTTGACCCTGAATTGAGAGAAGCTCTTCATGCTTACTCTCTTCTGTCACAGAGGGATGGCCTTGTGCCTTAAACACAAGGTATTCCCCATTCAATTGAAGGACTAATTCGCCTCTGTTGACATCTATCACAGCTCCTGCTGTGGCTAGGAAAGGTCTTCCAAGGATGATGCAATCATCCTCTTCCTTCCTAGTGTCTAAGATTATGAAATCAGCAGGGATGTAAAGGCCTTCAACCTTTACTAGCACGTCCTCTACTATTCCATAAGCTTGTCTCAATGACTTGTCTGCCAGTTGTAATGAGAACAAGGCAGGTTGTACCTCAATGATCCCCAGCTTCTCCATTACAGAGAGTGGCATTAGATTTATCCCTGACCCCAGATCACACAGAGCCCTTTCAAAGATCATGGTGCCTATGGTACAGGGTATTAAGAACTTGCCAGGATCTTGTTTCTTTTGAGGTAGAATTTTCTGAATCCAAGTATCCAGTTCATTAATGAGTAAGGGAGGTTCACTTTCCCAAGTCTCATTACCAAACAACTTGGCATTCAGCTTCATGATAGCTCCTAAATATTGAGCAACTTGCTCTCCATTTACATCTTCATCCTCTTCAGAGGAAGAATAGTCTTCAGAGCTCATGAATGGCAGAAGAAGATTTAATGGAATCACTATGGTCTCTGTATGAGCCTCAGATTCCTTTGGATCCTCAATAGGAAACTCCTTCTTGCTTGAGGGACGTCCCAGGAGGTCTTCCTCACTAGGATTTTCGTCCTCCTCCTCCCTTGTGCATTCGGCCGTATTGACTATGTCAATGGCCTTGCACTCTCCTTTTGGGTTTTCTTCTGTATTGCTTGGGAGAATACTGGGAGGAGTTTCAATGACTTTCTTACTCAGCTGGCCCACTTGTGCCTCCAAATTTCTAATGGAGGATCTTGTTTCATTCATGAAACTGAAGGTGGCCTTTGACAGATCAGAGACTACATTGGCTAAATTAGCAGTGTTTTGTTCAGAATTCTCTGTCTGTTGCTGAGAAGATGATGGATATGGCTTGCTATTGCCCAGCCTATTGCGTCCACCATTGTTAAAACCTTGTTGAGGTTTTTGTTGATCCTTCCATGAGAAATTTGGATGATTTCTCCATGATGAGTTATAGGTGTTTCCATAAGGTTCACCCATGTAATTAACCTCTGCCATGGCAGGGTTTTCAGGATCATAAGCTTCTTCAGAAGCTTCCTCTCTAGTACTGTTGGATGCATGTTGCAATCCATTCAGATTTTGAGAAATCATGTTGACCTGTTGAGTCAACACTTTGTTCTGAGCCAATATGGCATTCAGAGTATCAATTTCAAGAACTCCTTTCTTTTGAGGTACCCCATTGTTCACGGAATTCCTCTCAGAAGTGTACATGAACTGGTTATTTGCAACCATGTCAATGAGCTCTTGAGCCTCTTCAGGCGTTTTCTTCAGGTGAATAGATCCACCTGCAGAATGGTCCAATGACATTTTCGAAAATTCAGAGAGACCATAATAGAATATATCTAATATGGTCCATTCTGAAAACATGTCAGATGGACATCTTTTGGTCAGCTGCTTGTATCTTTCCCAAGCTTCATAGAGGGATTCACCATCTTTTTGTTTGAAGGTTTGAACATCCACTCTCAGCTTGCTCAACTTTTGAGGAGGAAAGAATTTATCTAAGAATGCAGTGACAAGCTTATCCCATGAGTCCAGGCTATCCTTGGGTTGTGAATCCAACCATACTCTAGCTCTGTCTCTTACAGCAAAAGGGAAAAGCATGAGTCTATAGACTTCAGGATCTACTCCATTCGTCTTTACAGTCTCACAGATCTGCAAGAACTCAGTTAAAAACTGATAAGGATCTTCAGATGGGAGTCCATAAAACTTGCAGTTTTGTTGCATTAAAGCAACTAGTTGAGGCTTAAGCTCAAAGTTATTGGCTCCAATGGCAGGAATGGAGATGCTTCTTCCATCAAACTTGGACGTTGGCTTTGTGAAGTCACCAAGCATTCTCCTTGCATTATTATTATTTTCGGCTGCCATCTCCTTCTCTTGTTCGAAAATTTCTGAAAGGTTGTTTCTGGATTGTTGTAATTTAGCTTCTCTTAATTTTCTCTTCAGAGTCCTTTCAGGTTCTGGATCAATTTCAACAAGAGTGCCTTTATCCTTGTTCCTGCTCATATGAAAGAGAAGAAAACAAGAAAAGAAGAGGAATCCTCTATGTCACAGTATAGAGATTCCTTTGTGTTAGTAGAAAAAGAAGGGGGTAGAAGAATGAAGAGGAATGGATTCGGATTTTTAGATGAAGAGAGGTGAAGAGAGGTGTTAGTAATTAAATAATTAAATAGAAGAAGAAAAGAGATGGGAATTTCGAAAATAATTTTGAAAAAGGGTTAGTGATTTTCGAAAATTAGAGATAAATGTAATTGAAATTAAAATTTGAAACAATTAATTAATTAAAAAGAATTTTTGAAAAGAGAGAGATATTTTTTGAAAATAGAAGAGGGAGAAGTAGTTAGGTGGTTTTGAAAAAGATAAGAAACAAACAAGAAGTTAGTTAGTTGATTGAAAAAGATTTGAAATCAAAATTGAAAAAGATAAAAAGATAGTAAGTTAGATAAGATATTTTGAAATCAAATTTTGAAGAAAAATAAAATTTTTGAAAAAGATAAAAATAAAAGATAAAAAGATTTAATTCAAAAATTTTGAAATTATTTACTTCACTAACAAGAAACTACAAGATAAGATTATATAACTTAAAGATTGAACCTTTCTTAACAAGAAAGTAACAAACTTCAAATTTTTGAACCAATCACATTAGTTATTAGTGAATTTTCGAAAATATGATGTAAAGATAAGGAAAAGATTTTGAAAATAATTTGAAAAATGTTTTTGAAATTTTCGAAAAATAGAAAAAAAAATGAAAAAGATATGATTTTTGAAATTGAAATTTTGACTTGACTTGTAAGAAACAACTAATTTTGAAAATTTTTGACCAAGTCAACCCAAAATTTCGAAATTTTGGAGGGAAATAAGGAAAAGATATTTTTTTGATTTTTGAATTTTTAATTATGAGAGAGAAAAACAACAAAAATACTCAATGCATGAAATTTTTAGATCAAAACAATGAATGCATGCAAGAATGCTATGAATGTCAAGATGAACACCAAGAACACTTTGAAGATCATGATGAACATCAAGAACATAATTTTGAAAAAATTTTTGATGCAAAGAAAACATGCAAGACACCAAACTTAAAAATCTTTAATGCATGGACTTTGACAAACAAAATGCATATGAAAAACAACAAACTACACAAAACAAGAAAACATCAAGATCAAACAAGAAGACTTACCAAGAACAACTTGAAGATCATGAAGAACACCATGAATGCATGAATTTTCGAAATATGCAAGAAAAATTTTTTTTAAAGCATGCAATTGACACCAAACTTAAAAATTGACTCAAGATTCAAACAAGAACACAAAATATTTTTGGTTTTTATGATTTTATGATTTTTTTGTATTTTTATAAAATTTTTTCGAAAATAAAGTTTAGAAAAACGAAAAATAAAAGAAAAATTTTGAAAAAGATTTTGAAAAGAAAATTACCTAATCTGAGCAACAAGATGAACCGTCAGTTGTCCATACTCGAACAATCCCCGGCAACGGCGCCAAAAACTTGGTGGACGAAATTGTGATCCATGTTCTAACTATTTTGAGATGAAGTCATTCTTATGGCACTGGTTGAATTCACAACTCCGTTCAACTAACCAGCAAGTGTACTGGGTCGTCCAAGTAATAAACCTTACGTGAGTAAGGGTCGATCCCACAGAGATTCTTGGTATGAAGCAAGCTATGGTCACCTTGTAAATCTCAGTTAGGCAGATAAAATTATGGAATTTAGAAAATCAAATAATAACCAGAAATAATAAAAGGGATAGAAATACTTATGCAGATTCATTGGTGGGAGTTTCAGATAAGCATATAGAGATACTGTATGGCTCAAGGACGCCTGCTCTCCTACTGCTTCAACTCAATCCTTCTTACTCCTTTCCATGGCAAGCTGTGTATAGGGGTTCACCGTTCGACGATGGCTACTTTCAATCCTCTCGGGAAAATGGTCCTCTGCGGCTGTCACTCGCATGGCTAATCGTCTGGAGGCATCACCTGGCCGAAGACTACATCCCATCCTCGCAGTGAAAACTACGCTCACGCGCTCTGTCACAGCACGGCTAATCACTGGTTGGTTCCCACGCCTACTGGAATAGAATCCCTTGATTCTTTTGCGTTTGTCACTAACGCCCAGCACTTGCAAGTCTGAAGCACGTCACAGTCATTCATTACCGGAATCCTACTCGGAATACCACAGACAAGGTTAGACTTTCCGGATTCCCAGGATCCTACTCGGAATACCACAGACAAGGTGAGACTTTCCGGATCCTCATAAATGCCGCCATCTATCTAGCTTATACCACGAAGATTCTGTTGGGGAATCTAAGAGATACACATTCAAGCTCGGTTGCATGTAGAACGGAAGTGGTTGTCAATCACGTGCGTTCATAAGTGAGAATGATAATGAGGGTTATCTAATCATCACATTCATCATGTTCTTGGGTGCGAATGAATATCTTGGAATAAGAATAAGAGAGAATTGAATAAAAGAAAATAGAATTGCATTAATACTTGAGGTACAGCAGAGCTCCACACCCTTAATCTATGGTGTGCAGAAACTCCACCGTTGAAAATACATAAGTAAAAGGTTCAGGCATGGCCGAATGGCCAGCCCCCATGTTCTAAGAACTATGCGTTCAAAGATGTCAAATACATTAGTTAAATGTTCTATTTATAATAAACTAGCTCCTAGGGTTTACATGAGTAAGTAATTGATGCATAAATCCACTTCCGGGGCCCACTTAGTGTATGTTTGGGCTGAGCTTGATCAATCCACGAGCTGAGGCTTTTCTTGGAGTTGAACTCCGAGTTATGACGTGTTTTGGGCGTTCAACTCCGGATCATGACGTTTTTCTGGCGTTTAACTCCAGACAGCAGCATGAACTTGGCGTTCAACGCCAAGTTACGTCGTCAATTTCCGAATAAAGTATGGACTATTATATATTGCTGGAAAGCCCTGGATGTCTACTTTCCAACGCCGTTGAGAGCGCGCCAATTGGAGTTCTGTAGCTCCAGAAAATCCATTTCGAGTGCAGGGAGGTCAGATTCCAACAGCATCAGCATTCCTTTTGTCAGCCTTTTTCAGAGTTTTGCTCAAATCCCTCAATTTCAGTCAGAATTTACCTGAAATCACAGAAAAACACACAAACTCATAGTAAAGTCCAGAAATGTGAATTTAACATAAAAACTAAGGAAAACATCCCTAAAAGTAGCTTGAACTTACTAAAAACTACCTAAAAACAATGCCAAAAAGCGTATAAATTATCCGCTCATCAGTCGCTGTATAAAACAAACAAAGAAAAATTGAGAAAAAGTTAGATGTGTGTGGTATGATAAAAGACAATGTGCGTATTCTAAGTGTACACGGTTTAGAACACATACATTGACCGGTAGAATGGTAACCACACACTCAAAAGAAAAGGCATGTTTTCCTCAATTAAGTGGCCTAGCTTGTAAGAAAAGAGAAGCAAAGGATTAAAGCACAAGCAAACCTAGGTAACCACAACTAAAGTGAATTGAATTTAAAGATATTGGATATTGAAATTGTGCTAGTGAAAGCGCTAAATTGATATAAAATAGCACAATAAACAATAACCAATCCATTAATGAAAATAAAACTCCTTATTCATCATGAAACATAATGAAATAGTCACATGGTAATGGTACTTGTTGCAAAAAGTGACAAGTTTGATAACAAACATATCAAGTCACTCAAACAAATGCAAAGCATTAAAAACAAACAAGTATCTTGTTATGTGATTGAATTGATATGAAAGTCATGACGAATAAGTAATTTCAACTCAATTCACTAAAATAGAAGTGCACAATTCATGATTAAGTTGTCAAACAAGGATATAGTTTAATGCATATGGTAGCTACAACATATGAATCAAACTCAAAATTCATTTAGGCAATCAAACAAAGATATAATGCTTAGTTCACAAATTCATCAAAAATTAAACCAAAATTTAAGCAAGGAGCAACCCAATCAACAACAATCAAATACTTGCAAATTATTCAATTAACAATTAAACCAAAGCTAATATAATTACTAAAAGGAAAATATAATGCAAAGAAAACTAAGTAAAACAAGTAGCAAAACATAGGAAAAGCAAGAGAAGAGAGGGATGGAGGGGATGGAAAGTGCGTTAGGGCTTAATTCAAAGTGCAATGAAAATGTTGCTCAAAACAGCACTTATGCGTGCACACGTTGCACACTAGGAAAACAAGGGAAGTGAGCGGACGCGAATGCTCTGAGCTGAGAGGGGATTAAGAAGTGTGCGTACGCACAAGGGTGTGCGGATGCACAAAAGACTTTTTTTTAAAGGATCATGAGTGTGTGCGAACACAGGTCCGTACGCGCATACAGTATCAAAAATGAATAGGGGTTCATACGTAGAGGGTGTGCAGCGTTCCTAGTAAAAAGAGTGTAGGTAAGTGTGCATACGCACAATGTGTGCGTACACATATAGTGCGCAAAAAGAAGGTTGCGTGCGTACACACAGGGGCATGCGCACGCACAAAGCGCAAAACAAAGGGAGATGCGTGTGCACAAGGCATGCGAGCACTCCCAATAGAGGGCATACAGGCTGGTGTGCGTGCGCACAGTGGTGTGTGCACGCACAGTACCCTATTTTTTCAAAAAGTTTTCTTCAAAATCTAAGGCTTTAAGCCTTAGCTCAACAAAAGCTTAACCCCAAAACATTGAAAAACTCATAAATTCATGATCCATATAGAAATTAACCTAACAAATATCAAAATTAAACTAATTCTAAGCTAACTAAAATAAGCAAAATGCAATAAATTCAAATTATAAACAAAAAGAGAAGGTAAGAACAATGTTACCACGGTGAGGTGTCTCCCACCTAGCACTTTGGTTTATTGTTCTTAAGTTGGATTTATGGAGAGCTCTAATCAAGGAGTTTCTAAGCTTTGATTGTACCAAGCTTTGATGGAGTTTCCAACAAGTTATGAGCTCCCAAAATTAACCTCCTATACAAACAAAATCAAGAAAATAAACAAAAATCTATATATTCACATATTAACATATTCACAATAGCCATCAATAAGCACACATTGCAATTCCCCAGCAACAGCGCCAAAAACTTGATAGATGAGAATTTGCACCGGTTTGGATTTTTCTACTTAAAATAACTTCCGTTGCAAGTATAGACCAAACCGGCAACCAACTCCCACCACCAAATTTTAATTCGAAAGGTGTCACAATCAATACAAAATAACTGGAAATTTTAATTCTCGGGTCGTCTTCCCTAGGAGTTGCAATGAGATGCTCTATTATTGGCTATGGGGATTTCGAGGGGGGGGGGTTTTGGTTGAAATAAGCAAGAAATGTAAATTGCAACAAATTAAACAAGGATGCAAGAAATTAAATGAAAGTAATAAAAGCAATGAAAATTGAAATTAAATGGCAAAAAGAGCTCTTGGCAAGAATTGGGGAATTAAGGCTTCTTATCCTAGTTATGGACCACAAACATGTTAATTGTGTGGAAATAATCCCAATTAGTCTATCCTAACATCAAGAATAAGTCAAAAGGGCATAATTGATCCCAATCCACAAGTCCTGGCTAACTCTTTTAATGGAAGGCTTAGAGTTAGTGAAAACCAAATCAACTAACAATTCTCACACAATGTAGAATGGACATCCACCACTCAAGTTCACCTAATTACCCGATTTTCCAACCAGGAGTGTGAAAACTAGGTAAAAATCCAACCAAGCATTTTATCAAACACTTGGAAGGTATAAAAGAGAAGCATGGTAAAATAACAAGAGATAATAAAATCTACAACTACCAATTGCAAGAAAACAATAATAACAACTAAATTAAACAATAAGAAACATAAAACATGAATTGCATTAATTAAAATTAAAAGTAACAAAGTGTCATAAACTTAAAAGGACAAAATAAAGGAAATAACAAGTAGAATGAAAGAGCAAGAGTGCAAGAACAATAAATGGCAAGGAAAACTAAAGAAAAACAAGAATTAAACCTAAATCTAAGAGAGATCTAACCTAATCTACCCTAATTATAGAGAGAAGGGAGAGCTTCTCTCTCCAGAATATGGCTTAAAGCATGTTTCTAATCTACCCTAATTGCTCTCCACTTGACATGGAATGATGCCCCTTTGATATAGCACTGAATCAGCTTCAGAAAGTCCAAAACTGGGCTCTCGAGGCCCAGAAATTGCCCTTAGCATTTTTCTTTGACTGATTCACGTGCGCTGATTCATGCATACGCACAGAAGTGTGCATAAATACACATGCTGAATTTTTCTCTTGTGCGTACGCACAGGATGTTGTACATACGCACACATGGCTGTGTGGTCCTCATTTGATTTCTTCATGTTGTCTCCCTATTGCATGCTTCTCCTCCACTCTCATCAAGACATTCTAACCTATTACACCTGAAATCACTCATCAAAACCATCAAGGCATCGAATGAGATGAAAGTGGGATAAAATTGATTGAATTAAGTACAAAATAGCATGTCTTCACAATTAAGCTCAACTTAGGGAGAGAACACAAAAGTATGCTATTTGAAAGAATAAATGTGGTTTTATATGATGAAATTCACTCAAATCAATCTAAAATTTATAATCAAACATGGATTCACGTACCTTAATGATGGAAATATAAAAACATGTAACATAAGTGTAAAATCCAAATGCCTTAACTGAAAAAATCTAATTAAGTTGAACAAAAAAAATAATAATTTGGTACCTATTATTCTGGTAAGTAGTGTCAAACATCACGACATCACTGAAATATTCACATGCAGCTCTACACCAAGCATCGACCCAAAACACATTTCTGAGGTTATGGTCTTTGTCACATCTATTTCCAGGAAACAGTTCAGATTTAGCTCCTTCATCCATGAGAAATGCTTAAGTAACTCTTTTGGATTTATCTCATCTCCAGAAACATGTAAGTAACGATTGATGTAATTTTTAACATCCTTCTTTGTGAAGGTGAGGTGGGCAGGGCCACTGACGGCATTTGGTAGTGCCAACTTGGTCATTTTGTTGTATCAGGTCATTCACATGTATACTTAGCTGATGGTTTGCTAAGAACATTCTAGATAGCTTCGGATTAAGTGGGTGTGTATGAGATAGCTCGACTTGAGAAATCCTCCATTGTCCTATAATCTTGTCTAATGCTACAAAGCAACAGGTTTTGGAGTTTGTTATGGACATTGTTTTCCTTTTCTTGGGTGCCTTTACACGTGATGTGCCGTATCCATCTTTATTATAATGCAAAGCCTAATTAACAAGCACCTTCTGACTATTTTTAGTCTCCCAGCCGGTGGTTCTTATTTTGACAACAAAACCAATACTTGCCGCATATTGGTAATAATATGTGGGCGCATCTTGTAATGTGCCGAAGCACATCCCCACCTCAGGCTCTATCTCCTCGTCAACAATAGCTTGGTTTATGACCTAAAAAAAGAAAGAAAAAAACAAATATCAAAACTCAACTTGATAGTTACTTATACAATAAGGGCTAGTTTCACTATCGAATATAATAACTAAAACACGCTACTATTATTTTGGTGTTAATTTCGTGTAATTATAGATGTTATTTACCATCCAGATTAACGTGGATGTTAATTTCGTGTAATTATAGATGTTAATTTGTAAGAACTTATGGATGACACAAAGCATGAACTTCACGAATGTTATGCATATGAATAAAATGCTAAAATTGCCAGTACGCTAGTTAGTATGATATAAGTATAACTCCGCATAAAAACACACGAAAAAATAAACCACTTTATTACCATACCTTATCAAAGCAAATGTGGTTTTCTATATTCTCAGAAATTGGTTGACTGGTAACAACCTTATCGGGTGAGTCCGCATGTTCAAATTCTTCAACTCCTTCTGATATAAGCATCGTGTTAAGGTCAAATTCAAATATCATACTATTTACAATGTTACGACTTGTTGTAAATTTCTTTGGCCTATCCTAATTGTGCTTCCAATTGAACTAAAGTTGTGATTTTCATGTAGTTAATGTAGACGTTCCTGAATGTGCTTCAATTGCACTAAAATGCTTTTTGCCTCAGAGCCTTTAAATCCTTCACAATTCTTCTAGCAATTACAATGAAATGAAGCAAGGCATTTACGTTTCCTCACTCCTGCAATAATAATAAAATGAAATAAAGGAATTATAAATCAATTGCAATTAAAGTTATTTAATGAAGATTATTATTTTATTTATTTATTATTATTAGTCTTTATTGCATTCTTAAATACGAAATTCAAATTGTAAAACGGAACATTAAGTGGTGATTGGAAGGATGTCTAATAGTTAAGGATATATTGTTATAATTAATATGATTAATGTAACATCCTGGTTTCCGCATTAAAGTCGTGTATGCATGTTTTACGTTATATTCGCATAACGTCTATGATAAGTTTTTCTTTCTGCGATCTTTAACTAAAATGAATAATAATGTAATATTAATATTATTTTATTATGTAATTTTATTTGATGAAGGATGATCACTTGATATTGGACCTAGAAGATTGAAAAAGCTCGGCTTTACTAATGTCATTTACATTAATAATTTACCCAATCGTTATTCTAATTAAATACCACCACTTGATACAATTATTTGAGTTTTTACCATGTCTAATTACCTTAATTACCTTCCAAGATATTTAAAAATTTAACCTCACTGACTCAGCAGCTCAAAAACATGACACGCAGTGCTTAATGCACCACGTGTCGCAACGCATGCCTTCCCCACCTAATTTAGTGACATTGGTCACTAATTCCACATGCATGGAGGATTTTTGTTGATTTTCCAACTTTCTGAGCTTGATTTCTTAAGATCTGTGACCCTAACAAAAATTTTGATCCGATCAAAGTGACCTATCTTCCTCCTTTATGCGGTGACGTGTGTTTTGTTCAGTGGAATCGCGAAGTGGAGATGGTCTTGCTAGGAACTAGTTCGGCCGAACCAAAGGAGAGAAGGAACCATTGAGTCTTTTATGTTTTTGTTCTGTTTGACCGAAGTATCTTGTGTTTCTTCTGCGCTTTACAGAAGTAGGGTATAACTCTTTAATTAGTTAATATTATGAAATAATTGATACATGTGGTTGGATTGTTGTCTGTTGATGTTTGTTGCTCAAATATGTGATTGTTTGCTGTTGAAATTTTAGCTAAATTGTTGCTGGATTTGTTGTTGTGTTTCGGCCATAATGAGAAATAAAGCTTGAGATGTTGTTGTTGGATAATTGGCTGGAATCTGACATATATAATATTATGCAACTTAGTTCTGACGATTGAACTTTGATTTGGAATTAATTATAACTAAATGAATATTTTGAATAGAGGTTTTGAGTAAAAAGGAGCAGAGGCTTGGTGGTGGACGAAATTGTGATCCTCAAAGTTGGACTCTTTGTACTTGTATAAAATTTAATTCGAGATAATAATGGCTCTTGGCTATGTGTGGACACAACTCCGTTCAACTTAACCAGCAAGTGTACTGGGTCATCCAAGTAATACCTTACTTGAGTATGGGTCGATCCCACAGAGATTGTTGGTGTGAAGCAAGCTATGGTCATCTTGTAAATCCCAGTCAGGTAGAGTCAATTGTAATTGGATTAGATATTTAAAAGATAAATAAAAAAGGATAGAAATACTTATGTAAATTAATAGTGGGAATTTCAGATAAGCGTATGAAGGTACTGTGCCCTTTCTTTTTCTACTTTTCTACTTCTTCCTTCAATCCTTCTTACTCCTTTCCATGGCAAGCTGTATGTAGGGCATCACCGTTGTTAATGGCTACATCCCATCCTCTCAGTGAAAAAGGTCCAAATGCTCTGTCACAGCACGGCTAATCATCTGTCGGTTCTCAATCAGGTTGGAATAGAATCCCTTGATTCTTTTGCGTCTGTCACTAACGCCCAGCCTTCAGGAGTTTGAAGCTCGTCACAGTCATTCAATCCCGGAATCCTACTCGGAATACCACAGACAAGGTTAGACCTTCCGGATTCCCATGAATGCCGCCATCAATTCTAGCTTATACTACGAAGATTCTGATTAAGGAATCCAAGAGATATGTGCCCGGTCTAATGTAGAACGGAAGTGGTTGTCAGTCACGCGCGTTCGTAGGTGAAAATGATGATGAGTGTCACGGATCATCACATTCATCAAGTTGAAGTGCAACGAATATCTTAGAATAGGAATAAAGAGAATTGAATAGAAAATAGTAGTAATTGTATTGAAGCTTGAGGTACAGCAGAGCTCCACACCCTTAATCTATGGTGTGTAGAAACTCCACCGTTAAAAATACATAAGTGAAAGGTTCAGGCATGGCCGAATGGCCAGTCCCCATGAAGGTCTAAGGACTAGGCGTCCAGAGATCTCTAATACACTAGTAAAAAGTTCTATTTATAATAAGCTAGCTACTAGGGCTTACATGAGTAAGTAATTGATGCATAAATCCACTTCCGGGGCCCACTTGGTGTGTGCTTGGGCTGGGCTTGATCTATCCATGAGCTGAGACTTCTTTTGGAGTTGAACGCCAAGTTGTAATGTGTTTTGGGCGTTCAACTCCGGGTCGTGACGTGTTTCTGGTGTTTTACTCCAGACAGCAACATGGAACTGGCGTTGAGCGCCAGTTTACGTCATCAATTCCCGAATAAAGTTTGGACTATTATATATTGCTGGAAAGCTCTGGATGTCTACTTTCCAATGTCGTTGAGAGCGCGCCATTTGGAGTTCAGTAGCTCCAGAAATCCATTTTGAGTGCAGGGAGGTCAGATTCCAACAGCATCAGCAGTCCTTTGTCAGCCTCCTATCAGAGTTTTGCTCAAGTCCCTCAATTTTAGCCAGAAATTATCTGAAATCACAGAAAAACACACAAACTCATAGTAAAGTCCAGAAATGTGAATTTAACATAAAAACTAATGAAAACATCCCTAAAAGTAGCTTGAACTTACTAAAAACTATCTAAAAACAATGCCAAAAAGCGTATAAATTATCCGCTCATCACAACACCAAACTTAAATTGTTGCTTGTCCCCAAGCAACTGAAAATCAAATAGGATAAAAAGAAGAGAATATACTACAAATTCCAAAATATCAATGAATATTAATTCTAATTAGATGAGCGGGACTTGTAGCTTTTTGCTCTTGAACAGTTTTGACATCTCACTTTTCCTTTGAAGTTCAGAATGATTGGCTTCTCTAGGAACTTAGAATTTCGGATAGTGTTATTGACTTTCCTAGTTAAGTATGTTGATTCTTGAACACAGCTACTTATGAGTCTTGGCTGTGGCCCTAAGCATTTTGTTTTCCAGTATTACCACCGGATACATAAATGCCACAGACACATAACTGGGTGAACCTTTTCAGATTGTGACTCAGCTTTGCTAAAGTCCCCAGTTAGTGGTGTCCAAAGCTCTTAAGCACACTCTTTTTGCTTTGGATCATGACTTTAACCACTCAGTCTCAAGCTTTTCACTTGGACCTGCATGCCACAAGCACATGGTTAGGGACAGCTTGGTTTAGCCGCTTAGGCTTGGATTTTATTTCTGTCATTGGGCCCTCCTATCCATTGATGCTCAAAGCCTTGGATCCTTTTTACCCTTGCCTTTTTGTTTTAAGGGCTATTGGCTTTTTCTTCTTGCTTTTTCTTTTTTCTTTCTATAATTTTTTTTGCCAATTTTTTTTCGCAAGCTTTTTACTTTTCACTGCTTTTTCTTACTTCAAGAATCAATTTCATGATTTTTCAGATCATCAATAACATTTCTCTTTGTTCATCATTCTTTCAAGAGCCAACGGTTTTAACATCCATAAACAACAAGATCAAAAATATGCACTATTCAAGCATTCATTCAGAAAACAAAAAGTATTGTCACCACATCAATATAATTAAACTAAATTCAAGGATAAATTCGAAATTCATGTACTTTTTTTTGAATTAAAAACATTTTTCATTTAAGAAAGGTGAAAGATTAATGGAATTATTCATAGCCTTAAGACATAGTTACTAAATACTAATGATCATGAAGTAGAAACACAAAACATAGATAAACATGAAGCATAAAAATTGAAAAACAGAGAAATAAGAACAAGGAATGAGTCCACCTTAGTGAGGGTGGCGCCTTCTTGAAGAACCAATGGTGCTCTTTGAGCTCCTTTATGTCTCTTCCTTGCTTCTGTTGGATTATCCCTAGTAATTTGGTGCTCCTATCCTTAGTTGCTCCCAATAATTGTGTAGAGGACAATTTATCCCCTGAGGTATCTTAGGGATCTCTTGATTTGCAGTCAAATGTTCTACTACTGAGCTATAAACCCTTTAGATGAGTCTTTCCATCTCCCATGACTCAGAGGTAGAAGCTTTTGTCTTCCCTTTTCTCTTTTTTTTTGAGGTTTCTCTGGCCTTAGGTGCCATCAATGGTTATGGAAAAACAAAAAGCTATGCTTTTACCACACCAAACTTAGAAAATTGCTCGCCCTCGAGCAAGAGAAGAAAGAAAAGATAAAGAATAAGAAGAAGATATGGAGGAGATAGAGGGATGTGTGTATTCGGCTATATGGGTGGGATTGGGTGGGAAAGAGATTTTGAATTTTGAAGGTAGGTGGGGTGTATGGGGAAGAGTGGATGGATGTGAGTGGTGAATGGAAAACAGAAGGGATGACCATGAATGGAGAGAGAGAGAGAGGGCGAGGTAGGTGGGGATCCTGTGAGGTCCACAGATCCTGAGGTGATCCTGTGGGGTCCACAGATCCTGAGGTGTTAAGGATTTACATCCCTACACCAATTAGGCATGTAAAATGCCTTTGCACACCATTCTGGCGTTTAAACGCCGAGGTGATGCATGTTCTGGGCATTCAACGCCCATGTGTAGCATGTTTCTGGCATTGAACGCCAGTTCCATGCTTGTTACTGGCGTTCAGCGCCAGTTTTCCTCAAGGCACTTTCCTGGCGTTCAAATGCCAGGATGTTGCTTGTTTCTGGCGTTCAGCGCCAGATTCATGCTCTGTTCTGGCGTTGAACGCCAGTCAGATGCTCCTTACTGGCATTGAACGCCAGTGTGTCCTTCCTCCAGGGTGTGATTTTTCTTCTGCTGTTTTTGATTCTGTTTTTAATTTTTGTATTTTTTTTCGTGACTCCACATGATCATGTACATAATAAAACACAAAATAACAATAAAATAAAAATAAAATTAGATAAAAATTGGGTTGCCTCCTAACAAGCGCTTTTTTAATGTCATTAGCTTGACAGTGGCCTCTCATGGAGCCACAAAGGTGATCAGGTCAATGTTGTATAGTCCCAATACCAAACTTAGAGTTTGGTTGTGGGGTCTTAACACCAAACTTAGAGTTTGGTTGTGGCCTCCCAACACCAAACTTAGAGTTTGACTGTGGGGGCTCTTCTTGACTCTGTACTGAGAGAAGCTCTTCATGCTTACTCTCTTTTGTCACAGAGGGATAGCTATGTGCCTTAAACACAAGGTAGTCCCCACTCAATTGAAGGACTAATTCACCTCTGTTGACATCTATCACAGCTCCTGCTGAGGCTAGGAAAGGTCTTCCAAGGATGATGCACTCATCCTCTTCCTTCCTAGTGTCTAAGATTATGAGATCAGCAGGGATGTAAAGGCCTTCAACCTTTACTAACACGTCCTCTACTAATCCATAAGCTTGTCTCATTGACTTGTCTGCCAATTGTAATAAGAACAAGGTAGGTTGTACCTCAATGATCCCCAGCTTCTCCATTACAGAGAGTGGCATAAGATTTATCCCTGACCCCAGATCACATAGAGCTTTTTCAAAGGTCATGGTGCCTATGGTACAAGGTATTAAGAACTTGCCAGGATCTTGTCTCTTTTGAGGTAAAATTTGCTGAATCCAGGTATCTAGTTCACTAATGAGCAAGGGAGGTTCACTTTCCCAAGTCTCATTACCAAACAACTTGGCATTCAGCTTCATGATAGCTCCTAAATATTGAGCAACTTGCTCTCCAGTCACATCTTCATCCTCTTCAGGGGAAGAATAGTCTTCAGAGCTCATGAATGGCATAAGGAGATTTAATTGAATCTCTATGGTCTCTATATGAGCCTCAAATTCCTTTGGATCCTTATTAGGAAACTCCCTCTTGCTTGAGAGACGTCCTAGGAGGTCCTCCTCACTAGGATTTTCGTCTTTCTCCTCCCTTGTGCATTTGGCCATATTGATCACATCAATGGCCTTGCACTCTCCTTTTGGATTCTTTTCTGTATTGCTTGGGAGAATACTGGGAGGAGTTTCAATGACTTTCTTACTCAGTTGGCCCACTTGTGCCTCCAGATTTCTGATGGAGGATCTTGTTTCACTCATGAAACTGAAAGTGGCTTTTGACAGATCAGAGACTAAATTTGCTAAATTAGAGGAGTTTTGTGCAGAATTCTCTGTCTGTTACTGAGAAGATGATGGAAAAGGCTTGTTATTACTGAGCCTATTTCTTCCACCATTGTTAAAGCCTTGTTAAGGCTTTTGTTGATCCTTCCATGAGAAATTTGGGTGATTTCTCCATGATGAGTTATAGGTGTTTCCATAAGGTTCACCCATGTAATTAACCTCTGCCATTGCAGGGTTCTCAGGATCATAAGCTTCTTCAGAAGCTGCCTCTTTAGTACTGTTGGATGCATTTTGCCATCCATTCAGACTTTGAGAGATCATGTTGACTTGCTGAGTCAACACTTTGTTCTGAGCCAATATGGCATTCAGAGCATTAATTTTAAGAACTCCCTTCCTCTGAGGCGTCCCATTTTTCACGGAATTCCTCTCAGAAGTATACATGAATTGGTTATTTGCAACCATTTCAATGAGTTCTTGAGCTTCTGCAGGTGTTTTCTTTAGGTGAATGGATCCACCTGCAGAATGGTCCAGTGACATTTTCGAACACTCAGATAGACCATAATAGAATATATCTAATATGGTCCATTCTGAAAACATGTCAGATGGACACCTTTTGGTCAGCTGCTTTTATCTTTCCCAAGCTTCATAGAGGGATTCACCATCCTTTTGTTTGAAGGTTTGAACATCCACTCTAAGCTTGCTCAGCTTTTGAGGAGGAAAGAATTTATCTAAGAAAGCCATGACCAGCTTATCCCAGGAGTCCAGGCTATCTTTAGGTTGTGAGTCCAACCATGTTCTAGCTCTGTCTCTTACAGCAAAAGGGAAAAGCATGAGCCTGTAGACTTCAGGATCTACTCCATTTGTCTTAACAGTCTCACAAATCTGCAAGAACTCAGTTAAAAACTGGTAAGGATCTTCAGATGAAAGTCCATAAAACTTGCAGTTCTGTTGCATTAAAGCAACTAGTTGAGGCTTAAGCTCAAAATTGTTGGCTCCAATGGCAGGAATGGAGATGCTTCTTCCATCAAATTTGGACGTTGGTTTTTTGAAGTCACCAGGCATTCTCCTTGCATTATTGTTGTTGGGTTCGGCTGCTATCTCCTTCTCTTGTTCGAAAATTTCTGAAAGGTTGTTTTTGGATTGTTGTAATTTAGCTTTTCTTAGTTTCCTCTTCAGAGTCCTTTCAGGTTCTGGATCAATTTCAACAAGAGTGCCTTTTTCCTTGTTCCTGCTCATATGAAAGAGAAGAAAACAAGAAAAGAAGAGGAATTCTCTATGTCACAGTATAGAGATTCCTTTATGTTAGTAAAAGAAGAAAAGAATAGAAGAAGGAAGAGTGAAGAATCCAAACACAGGGGGAAAAGTGAGTTCGGATTTTTGGATGAAGAGAGGTGAAGAGAAGTGTTAGTAAATAAATAATAAAATAGAAGAAGAGAAGAGAGGGAGAATTCGAAAATTAATTTTTGAAAAGGAGTTAGTAATTTTGAAAATTAAAGATAAGATATAATTAAAATTAAAATTTAAAACAAAAAGAATTTTTGAAAAAGAGATGAGATATTTTCGAAAATTAAAGAAGAAAAAGTAGTTAGGTGATTTTGAAAAAGATAAGAAACAAATAAAAAGTCAAATAGTTAGTTGAAAAAGATATTAAAATCAAATTTGAAAAGATAAGAAGGTAAGAAGATAAGATATTTTAAAATCAAACTTTTGAAAAAGATAAAATTTTGAAAAAGAAGTGATAAAAAGATAAGATTAAAAAGATATGGTTAGAAAAAGATTTTATTTTTAAAATTAAAATTAATTACTTAACTAACAAGAAACTACAAGATGTGATTCTAGAATTCAAAGATTGAACCTTTCTTAACAAGAAAGTAACAAACTTCAAATTTTTGAATCAATCATATTACTTGTTAGTGTAATTTCTGAAAATTTGATATAAAGATAAGAAAAATATTTTGAAAATATTTTGAAAAAGATTTTTGAAATTTTCGAAAAAAAAAAGAGGAAAAGTTGGAAAAGATATGATTTTTGAAAAAGATTTTTGAAAAGATAATATTTTTAAATTTTTGAAAATTTGACTTGACTTGTAAGAAACAACTAATTTTGAAAATTTTTGACTAAGTCAACTCAAATTTTCGAAAATTATGAGAAAAATAAGAAAAATATATTTTTTTTATTTTTGAAATTTTAATTATGAGAGAAAAAAACAAAATTATGACCCAAAACTTAAAAATTTTGGATCAAAACACATGATGCATGCAAGAACACTATGAATGTCAAGATGAACCCCAAGAACACTTTGAAGATCATCATGAACATCAAGAACAAATTTTTGATAAATTTTTGATGCAAAGAAAACATGCAAGATACCAAACTTATAAATCTTTAATGCATGGACTCTAATAAACAAAAAATGCATATGAAAAACAACAAACAACACAAAACAAGAAAACATCAAGATCAAACAAGAGGACTTACCAAGAACAACTTGAAGATCATGAAGAACACTATGAATGCATGAATTTTTCGAAAATTGCAAGGAAAAATTTTTAAAGCATGCAATTGACACCAAATTTAAAAATTGACTCAAGACTCAAACAAGAAACACAAAATATTTTTGATTTTTATGATTTTATTAATTTTTTTGGATTTTTATTAATTTTTTCGAAAATATTTTTAGAAAAAACGAAAAAGAGAAGAAGAATTTTGAAAATGATTTTTGAAAAATTTTGAAAAGAAAATTACCTAATCTGAGCAACAAGATGAACCGTCAGTTGTCCATACTCGAACAATCCCGGGCAACGGCGCCAAAAACTTGGTGGACAAAATTGTGATCCTCAAAGTTGGACTCTTTGTACTTGTATAAAATTTAATTCGAGATAATAATGGCTCTTGGCTATGTGTGGACACAACTCCGTTCAACTTAACCAGCAAGTGTACTGGGTCATCCAAGTAATACCTTACGTGAGTAAGGGTCGATCCCACAGAGATTGTTGGTATGAAGCAAGCTATGGTCATCTTGTAAATCCCAGTCAGGTAGAGTCAATTGTAATTGGATTAGATATATAAAAGATAAATAAAAAAGGATAGAAATATTTATGTAAATTAATAGTGGGAATTTCAGATAAGCGTATGGAGGTACTGTGCCCTTTCTTTTTCTACTTTTCTACTTCTTCATTCAATCCTTCTTACTCCTTTCCATGGCAAGCTGTATGTAGGGCATCACCGTTGTCAATGTCTACATCCTATCCTCTCAGTGAAAAAGGTCCAAATGCTCTGTCACAGCACGGCTAATCATCTGTCGGTTCTCAATCAGGTTGGAATAGAATCCCTTGATTCTTTTGCGTCTGTCACTAACGCCCAGCCTTCAGGAGTTTGAAGCTCGTCACAGTCATTCAATCCCGGAATCCTACTCGGAATACCACAGACAAGGTTAGACATTCTGGATTTCCATGAATGCTGCCATCAATTCTAGCTTATACCACGAAGATTCTAATTAAGGAATCCAAGAGATATGCGCCCGGTTTAATGTAGAACGGAAGTGGTTGTCAGTCATGCGCGTTCGTAGGTGAGAATGATGATGAGTGTCACGGATCATCATATTCATCAAGTTGAAATGCAACAAATATCTTAGAATAGGAATAAAGAGAATTGAATAGAAAATAGTTGTAATTATATTGAAGCTTGAGGTACAGCAGAGCTCCACACCCTTAATCTATGGTGTGTAGAAACTCCACCGTTAAAAATACATAAGTGAAAGGTTCAGGCATGGCCGAATGGCCAGCCCCCATGAAGGTCTAAGGACTAGGCGTCCAGAGATCTCTAATACACTAGTAAAAAGTTCTATTTATAATAAGCTAGCTACTAGGGTTTACATGAGTAAGTAATTGATGCATAAATCCACTTCCGGGGCCCATTTGGTGTGTGCTTGGGCTGAGCTTGATCTATCCACGAGCTGAGGCTTCTTTTGGAGTTGAACGCCAAGTTGTAACGTGTTTTGGGCGTTCAACTCCGGGTTGTGACGTGTTTCTGGCGTTTTACTCCAGACAGCAACATGGAACTGGCGTTGAACGCCAGTTTACGTCGTCAATTCCCGAATAAAGTATGAACTATGATGGTTTCAGTGGCTAAGAGAAGGGGGGGTTGAATCTTAGCCCCTTTTTGCTTGCTAACACTTGCTGGACTTAGAGGAAACTTTTCTGTTTTTTGCTCGTCCCTAGCCACGAGACATTTTTATTTTGTCTCGTCACTTGACACGAGACATTTTTTATTTTTCATCTGAACAGTAAAAACAGAATTGAAATAGGAAGAGAGAGAAGATAACACCCAGATATATCCTGGTTCAGCTGCTAAGTGCACTGCAACCTACATCCAGTCTCCATCACAATAATGATGGAATTTCACTATAATCATCCAGATTACAACTTGTAAAGTGCTAACCCAACTTACAAGGGGATTCCCACAGAATCATGAAACACAACACAGATGTACAAAGGAACTCTAAGACATCTATGGCTTTTTCTTTTAATTTTGCACTCTCTGCCTTTTTCCGCTCTATGGCTTTTTCATACAAACCTCACTGTTAGCCTTTTTCCATGAGACTCAAGACATGACAAAATTAAACAGAAAAATATTAAACAGAAAAAGTTGAAGGAGAAGAGAACTGCTAGCTTAGGTAGCTCTGAGAACTCTGTGCCTTGCACTCTCAAATCTTACTCCTTGCTTTAAACAGTGGCTGTTCTCTCTTTTTAAAGAAGAGGGAAGCCTCCATACTTGAAGCCAACACCCAAACCAACTTCTTCCTCCTTCAAGAAACAGAACCGGTTCGGCCACATAGAGAGAGAAGAGATAACCATGCAAAACCCAACATGCAATTACCTCTAGTCCTTTCTTGATCATCACTCTTCATCAATCCAAGCGCTCCATCCTTGGCTTCCTCTCCAAGATGGATTTCTGGCCCTTGATGCTTCATGATGATGATGACTTCATATGCTTCAATCTCTGCCTCAACCATCACTTCGCCACTCTAGCTACTTCTTGTGGTGGTTGAGCAGAATCAAAGACAAGCCATGCTTCAAGAATCTCCCTTGCTGGCCGAATCTTCTTCCTTCTTTTTGAGTATGAAGAATCCGAGATTACTTCACCAAATCTAACCATATTTGGTGAAAATCTCAGCCACAACATACTTTTGGTTTTCTTTTTCTTGCCATCATTAACTTGATGGTCTTTATGCATGCAGCTCCTTCTTTTCGGTAAGAGTAGCTTAGTGTAGCTTCCATGGTTTCCTGGTTAATGACCGAAGAGAAGAGAAAGAGAGAGAGAAGAAAGAGAAAACAAAAGCAAAGCTATGAGTGTTATGATGAATAAAGTAATTAGGTGCACTTCTCCATGCTTTTGTGTAGTAGCGTGTAAGCTACCATTAATTACCATCAAATCACTTTGACCCTTTCTCTCTCATGTTCCCCATGCTAGTGAATTAAATTTCAAATCCTTCCAAAGAGTGAAATGGAATCTGTTGGAAGCATTGAGGCTTTTTTTTTGCTTCATGGATTCGGGTAAAGCATGGAAACATTTATTAATGTTGGGCTTGGTAGCAATAGATTTCATTTTGGCCCAACTTCATTTTTCTTTCGGACCATAGCATGCATAAAACACATTGGGATATTGAACTTTGGCCCACTAAAAGCATTTGCTTTCCTGGTAAGTTTGGTTTCGGATCAAGCATAGGAAGCTTTCATCAAAAATAAATATGGGCTCAGTTGCAATAACATTTTGTTTTCTGGCCCAATTAAAACCTGCATCACAAAATTATTAATTAACATATGATTAAAGAAGATTGAATTAATAATTTTGCAATTAAATATTTTAATAATGTTTGTTCATCACAAATATTAATTTGGAGTTTTCCAAACTCATCAATCTCCCCCTTGATGACAAACATTGTTAAAATTGAAATGGAAAGAAATTTAAAGATTGAGTACGAGTACTCCCTTTGAAGATTGAATTTTTCCCCCTTTCAAATTATCACATGGCTCCCCCTTGATGTATGCTATTTTACCAAGGGAAGCACTAAACCTGTGACATTTAAATCAAGCTACAAGTAACAATGTTATTTAGCATGTTATATGATGCTAAATGCTTGATTTATGAGCAGTTTTAAATTGATAATCAAAACTCATTTGATATCACAAACTGATTTTCTGCTCAATAATTACATACATAAAAAATATCCAAACATTTTCCTGTTTAATATATCAGAGCAAAACAACATGATGGAAAATATTTGTAGAGCAAAATAAGTTTTTGATACTTTATACAATTTAAAGGAACTGCCAAAAATAAATTTTCAATCCAACAAGTTTATCAATGATGAATCAACAGCCAGGCATCAAAATAAATTAAGCATCATTATAAACCAAATGCCAAATAAACTAATCATGATGAACCAAAAGCCAAATGCAGTTCAATCAGCAGTGATCATAGTAAAACAAATGCAATAACAACATGCATTTTTTGAACAAGGGTGATCATGAATTTTCAATTTGAAAATTTCATCCCTGTTCTCATCCCCTGTTCTAGCCCCTGTTTTTATTTATTCCAATTTCAATTTTGGAAACTAAATTTCCTCCCCCTTTTGTCATCAAAGGGGCACCTGCACAAAACATGATTAACATAGCAAAATATTGAAAAGATAAAGTAGCAAAAGTATATCACAGTATCCTAGAGATTATCCTAGAGCAGTGAGTATCAAGTCATGCTCTTACAAAAAAAAGATTGAGCCTAATAAAAGGAAACAAACAGTCATCATTCATCAGAAAGATTGAATTCTGAACCGGAATCAGCTTCGTAATCCCCTGTTCCCATTTCATCATCAAAGGTCTTAATCATGAAGCCAACTCTGTCATGACATTTCTTCCAAGCCCTTTCCTGTTCATATTCCAATTTTCTGGCAGTCTTGTGGGATTTGAACATCAACTTGGACATGTTGCGCATCTCATTGAGAACCTCTCAGATTGATGCAGTAACATTTGAGGGTTCAGGATGGCTCTCCAGATCACTGAGAGATGGTTCAGAAGGGACAGATTTCTTGCCTTTCTTGCCCGAAACTCCTCCTTTAATCATTGAAATCTTGTTCTCAACAGTTTCATTAGTCAAATCAATCTTAAAATACTCAAATATACATGTGAGAAACATGCCATATGGAAGGTTAGCCTTTTTTGTACTTTTCACTGCTTCCCACATATGGCGTATCATAACATAAGCAAATGAAATTTGGGAAGAAGTAAGAAGAGCAAATAAAATGATAGAATCAGAAACTATTACTCTGTGGTGAGAACCGCCTTGTGGAGTGAGAATGTGAGTGATGATACGGTGCAACAGAGAGTTCTCAGGGCCGAGTGCTCGATGAGTTGGGATTAGTCCATCCAAACCAGAGAGATTTGCACAGATATGTTGCAAGACTGTTTGTTGTGCAATGCCAACTTGATCATCCCACTTATCAACCATGTAAACTTTTGGCCCTTCATCTTCATATCCAAGAGCAGCGCCTATGGTTTGAGGATTGAGGGTCATGTAAACACGTTTGACGTAAGAGTGAATTGAGCCGTCAATCAAACGCATGTTTGCATAGAATTCCCGGACCAGCCCCGGGTAAACAAATTTCTGAATGTGAATCAGTGGAGTCCACTTCAGAGCATCAAACATGGAAGTAAAGTTGATTCCTTTGGTGGCCAGTTTCTCAAGATTTACCAAGTAAGAAAGACAGAGAGGACGTTTAAGCAAAACCTCTTTATGAAATTCATAGAAAGCACATGAGGAGAACCGAAAGGGATCAAAATGAGAGTGAGTTTTGTAAAATTTGTTCTTGAAATCGAGCGATTCCAAATTTGCAGGTTCTCTTGTATCATGCAGGACAAAGCTTTTCGACCTTTTCTGAGAGCTCTTTGTGTGTGGAGTAGGTCTTTTCGGCGGTGATGGTGGTGGTGAGGTATGTGATTCCTCTTCTTCTTCTTGAACACTAGGTTCCTTGTTCTTTCCTCTCCCTGAAGATTTGTGAGCGATTACCTTGCGGCGCATGGTTTCGGTCCTTTTGGAAGGAGGTGATTGAGTAGAGGAGGAAGTAGAATGAAGATGGATATGTGTATGAGTTTGAGGTGATGAAAAAGGTGGGCTTTTAGGAATGGGGGTTTGGCCACTTCTTTTTTGTGCCGTTTTCTTTTTCATGGTAAGATGAATGGAGAAGTTGAATATCAAAAGGTGGGAGTGCCGAAAGAGAGTGAGGAGAGAAAGAGGTTAGTGGTGCAATTAATGAGGATTGGAGAGAGATGATGGGGAAGTTAATAACCATAATGGCGCAGTTATTAACCAAGGGGTTTTGAAAAAATGGTTTCCTAGAATCAAGGGATTAGATGGAGAGAGAGGGATTTGATTTGACAGTAACCACTTCCAATGAGATTTGAAATGACAATCAAAAGATTTGATCATCATAAAATGAGGAATCAGTAAAAAAATCAATAAGGGGTCAAACTTGATTTTGTGGGGCCCATTAGAAGCAAAGTCTGCGCAGCCTCCCCCTTAATCATAGCTCCTCCAGCATGCCTTGTTTTTATCTCGTCTATTCCTACGAGATAAAACCGGACAGAATCAGAAATTCACAAATTTTCAACATGATTTAAATCAAACATTCCCAAACTTTTCCTTAACAAACAGAATCTATCTTCACAGAGGAGTTTTGTAAAAATATCAGCAAGTTGTTCTTCAGATTTTACAAATTGAATATCAATAGTACCCTTTTGCACATGTTCTCTAATAAAATGATATTTGATTTCAATGTGCTTTGTTCTTGAGTGCAGAACAGGATTTTTGGAAATATTTATTGCACTCATGTTGTCACAAAATAAGGGTATGCTATTGATTTTTAATTTGTAATCTTCCAATTGAGTTTTTAACCAAATTAATTGTGAACAACAAGCAGATGCGGATATATATTCAGCTTCAGCTGTGGATAGAGCCACTGTGGCTTGTTTCTTGCTTGACCACATGTTGAGTGAGCTTCCAAGGAAGCAACACATGCCCGAGGTGCTCCTTCTATCCACTCGATCTCCCGCATAATCTGTGTCACAAAACCCTACTGCACAAAAATCATCAGATTTTGGATACCACAAGCCATAATCACATGTTCCCTTAATGTACCTAATGGTGCGTTTAACAGCCGTTAAATGGGATTCTTTTGGGTGAGATTGAAATCTTGAACATACACCCACACTTTGAACAATATCCGGTCTAGAGGATGTAAGATACTTATCATTCCTCTATACCGTGTCTCATCCACATCTAGTCCATCATCATCCCTTTCAAGTTTAGTGTTAGGATGCAATGGTGTTCCCATTGGTTTGGAATTCTCTAAGCCAAATTTCTTTATCAATTCTTTTGCATACTTGCCTTGGTGAATAAAGGTACCACTGGGAGTTTGTTTAATTTGGAGGCCAAGAAAGAAAGTTAGCTCTCCCATTAAACTCATTTCAAACTCACTAGTCATGAGTTTTCCAAACTCTTCACACAAGGTCTCATTGGCTGATCCAAACACAATATCATCCACATAAACTTGAACAAGAAGGATGTCATCATTAGAAACTTTAATGAACAAAGTAGTGTCGGTAGTTCCCCTTTGAAAATGATTTTCTAATAGGAAGGCACTAAGCCTTTCATACCAAGCTCTTGGAGCTTGTCTAAGGCCATAAAGAGCCTTTGAAAGTTTAAACACATGATTAGGAAAATCTTTATGTTCAAAACCGGGTTGAGCCACATACACTTCTCTATCAATAAAGCCATTAAGGAAAGCACATTTAACATCCATTTGAAACATTTTGAAACCTTTATGGGCAGTATAGGCAAGAAGCAACCTAATTGCTTCCATTCTAGCTACCGGAGCAAAAGACTCATCAAAATCTATTCCCTCTTCTTGATCGTAACCTTGGGCCACTAATCTAGCCTTGTTACGAACAACTTGTCCATCTTCACTAAGTTTATTTTTGAATACCCACTTAGTACCCGTTACCTTCTTACCATCCGGATGAGGTACTAATGTCCAAACCTTATTCTTGTCAAATTGAGCAAGCTCCTCTTGCATGGCCTTGACCCATGATGGATCTTCAAGAGCTTGTTTGACATTGTTGGGCTCCATTTGTGATAAGAGAGCAAAGTTGCTAGGTTCGGTTTGTCTTTTGGTGGAGGATCTTGTTGTTACACCTTGAGAGGGATCACCAATGATGAAGTCATGAGGATAACCCCTCATAGACTTCCATTCTCTAGGCTTTCGGACAGGTGTAGAATTTTGATGAACTTCTGGTGGTCTCACTGTTTCAGTTGCTCGTGCTTGCTCAGGAGACAAAATGGAAATGTCTCCTCCAATCTGACGAGATAAAACCGGGCTGACATATTCTTCATTTTGCATAGATTTGGGATTTTCTTTACATGTTCCATCCTCTTCACAATCTGAATCATTATCCTTTACAGTACTGGGAATTAAGTTAGAATCACAAAAAGTAACATGTATGGATTCCTCTATGGTTCTATACTCTTTGAGATAAACTCTATAGGCCTTGCTTGTGGTGGAATATTCAACAAACATTCCTTCATAGGATTTTGGATCAAATTTTCCAAGGTTTTCCTTATTGTTAAGTACAAAGCATTTGCATCCAAAAACATGAAAGTACTTAAGATTTGGAGGGGTTCCTTTCCATAGCTCATAAGGAGTTTTCTTTAACCCTTTTCTAATGATTGTTCTATTCAAAATATAACATGCTGTGTTCACAGCTTCAGCCCATAAAAATTTGGGAATTTCATTCTCACATAGCATGGCCCTAGTCATTTCTTGAAGGCTTCGATTCCTTCTTTCAACCACCCCATTTTGTTGGGGGGTTCTAGGGCATGAAAAATTATGAGAAATCCCTAAGTCATCACAGAATTTTTCAAAGTCTTGATTTTCAAATTCTCTTCCGTGATCACTTCTCAAATGGGAAATTTTCAAATCCTTTTCATTTTGAATTTTCTTGCAAAGGGTAGAGAAGGCATAAAATGCATCATTCTTATGAGCAAGGAAAAGTACCCAACCAAATCTAGAGTAATCATCAACCACCACAAGACCATAATGTTTAGCTCCCAAACTTTGAGTTCTAGTGGGACCAAAAAGATCAATATGTAACATCTCCAATGGCCTTTTGGTTGAGATTCCATCTTTTAATTTAAAAGAGGATTTTACTTATTTGCCCAATTGGCAAGCATCACAAATAAGATCCTTGTCAAACTTGATGTTTGGAATTTCTCTAACCAAATTCCTTTTGACTAGCTTAGAAATTTGGTACATGCTAGCATGACCCAACTTTCTATGCCAAAGCCATTTTTCAGATTTAAGAGAGGTAAAGCATGTTACATTTTGTTCTTTTAAATCCTCAAGAGTTAATCCATACACATTATTGCATCTTTTAGCTTCAAATAGAACATCCCCAGTTTTCTCACAAACAACTAAGCAAACAAGCTTCTTAAAAATAACTTCAAAAACCAAATCACACAATTGGCTAACACTAAGTAAGTTATGTTTCAAGGCATGTACAAGAAGGACATCATTTATACAAGATGAGAGATTTTTACCCACTTTTCCAACAGCCACTATTTTTCCTTTTGCATCATCATCGAAAGTGACAAATCCTCCATCATATTCATCAAGCTTTATGAAGAAGGTTGTCTTTCCGGTCATATGCCTAGAGTATCCGCTATCCATGTACCACATATTTTCTTTCTTCTTGGATGCTAGGCATACCTACACAATAAGCTCAAGTGACCTTAGGTATCCAAATTTTCTTGGATCCTTTCACGTTAAACCATCTCTTATGTCCCAAATCATTGTAATCAAAAACAACTTTACAAACTTTATCACCAATCATTCTTTCACCAAAGAAACATTGAATAGGAAAGTGTCCACTTCGACTGCATAGCCTACAAAATCTTGGAGTTGCTGTTTTGTTAAAGTAGGTTGGGTCTTGATACTTTGTATCATTTGAAGATGAAGCAATGTTTTCAAAATGTGATTTTTCAGATTTATAAAATCCCAACCCAGCTTTATCATAAAGAGGTTTTTGACTAGCCAAGATTTGATTCAAATTTTCAGAACTTTGGGTGAACTTGGCTAAGTCTTCCTTAAGTCTTTTAACCTCTTTGAGCAACTCTTCATTTTGCTTAAAACAATTCACATATGCAAGGACAGAATGGTCACTTTCACAGCTTCTAACTTGGGCTTTTAACTGCTTATTCTCTTCCACAAGATCACAAGCAGTTTCGGCCTCTCTTAGTTTTTCTTTGAGAAAATCATTTTCAGCTTTAAGAATGAAATTTTGTTGTTCTAGATCTTGATTCTCAGTTAGAAAACATCTTATTTTTTCAGAGAGGTGATCTATCATGAGATGAAGGTCTTCAATTTCAGGGTTTTGAAAGAATACCTGATCTACCTCATTTGCCATGAGACAAGGTTGTGACTTAGTCTCAGATTCTTCATCATCATCATCTAAGTCATTTTCCAAATCTTCCCATGAAGCCATCAGTCCCTTCTTCTTTCCTTTTTTCGGCTTTTCTTCCTTCTTTAACTTTGGACAATCAGATTTAAAATGCCCCATTTCCTTGCAATTGTAACAGATTACTTTGCTAAGATCTTTCTTCATCCTCCTTGAGCTGCTGCCTTTGCCTTTGAGTTTCATCATTTTCCTGAATTTTTTTACAAACAACACAAACTCATTTTCAGAAGAGTTATCACTGGATTCATCATCCAGAGGGTTAGTCACAAAAGAGAAGGCAATTCCTTTCTTTTTTGAATCTTTTTTCAAATAGGAGTTTTCAAAAGCAAGAAGATTTCCTCTCAAATCATCAAGTGTCATGGAATCTAAGCTACTACTCTCAGAAATAATTAAAGCTTTTGTTTCCCACTCTTTTGTAAGACACCTCAACACTCTTCTCACTAGGACAGATTCTGAATGTGAAATTCCCAGAACCTCTAAGCCAACAATGATAGCGTTGAACCGTTCGAACAGTTCATCAATGGACTCTCCTTCTTTCATTGTAAACATTTCATATTCTCTGTTCAACATGTCTGTCCGAGTCTTCTTTACAATGGTGGTACCTTCATGAGTGATTTGTAGCTTGTCCCAGATTTCCTTTACCGTTGTGCATCGTGATACCCGTCAGTACTCCTCAAAGCTGACAGCATAGTTGAGCAGGTTTACTGCCTTGGCATTTAACTCTACCTTCTTCCTATCTTCCTCGGTCCATCTTGCTTCTGGTTTGAGGGTGACCACTCCTTCAGCATTTGTGGTAGTTGGAAATTGAGGTCCTTCCAGGATAATCTTCCAAAGTCTATAATCTACAGCTTGTACAAATATCTTCATCCTCTCCTTCCAATAGGTATAATTTTTCCCACTGAAAAGAGGAGGTCTGTTGCTTGATTGTCCTTCGGTCAGATTATAGGACACCACATTTCCACCACTGTTTTCCGCCATGAGGATCTTTACTCCAAGCTGCAAAGCTTGATCTCTGTGAGACCAAGCTCTGATACCAATTGATGGTTTCAGTGGCTAAGAGAAGGGAGGTTGAATCTTAGCCCCCTTTTTGCTTGCTAACACTTGCTGGACTTAGAGGAAACTTTTCTGTTTTTAGCTCGTCCCTAGCCACGAGACATTTTCATTTTGTCTCGTCACTTGACACGAGACATTTTTGATTTTTCATCTGAGCAGTAAAAACAGAATTGAAATAGGAAAAGAGAGAAGATAACACCCAGATATATCCTGGTTCAGCTGCTAAGTGCAGTGCAGCCTACATCCAGTCTCCATCACAACAATGATGGAATTTCACTATAATCATCCAGATTACAACTTGTAAAGTGCTAACCCAACTTACAAGGGGATTCCCACAGAATCATGAAACACAACACATATGTACAAAGGAACTCTAAGACATCTATGGCTTTTTCTTTTAATTTTGCACTCTCTGCCTTTTTCCGCTCTATGGCTTTTTCATACAAACCTCACTGTTTGCCTTTTTCCATGAGACTCAAGACATGACAAAATTAAACAGAAAAATATTAAATAGAAAACATTGAAGGAGAAGAGAACTGCTAGCTTAGGTAGCTCTGAGAACTCTGTGCCTTGCACTCTCAAATCTTACTCCTTGCTCCAAACAGTGGCTGTTCTCTCTTTTTAAAGAAGAAGAAAGCCTCCACACTTGAAGCCAACACCCAAACCAACTTCTTCCTCCTTCAAGAAACAGAACCGGTTCGGCCACATAGAGAGAGAAGAGATAACCATGCAAAACCCAACATGCAATTACCTCTAGTCCTTTCTTGATCATCACTCTTCATCAATCCGAGCGCTCCATCCTTGGCTTCCTCTCCAAGATGGATTTCTGGCCCTTGATGCTTCATGATGATGATGACTTCATCTGCTTCAATCTCTATCTCAACGATCACTTTGCCACTCTAGCTACTTCCTGTGGTGGTTGAGCAGAATCAAAGACAAGCCATGCTTCAAGAATCTCCCTTGCTGGCCGAATCTTCTTCCTTCTTTTTGAGTATGAAGAATCCGAGATTACTTCACCAAATCTAACCATATTTGGTGAAAATCTCAGCCACAACATACTTTTGGTTTTCTTTTTCTTGCCATCATTAACTTGATGGTCTTTATGCATGCAGCTCCTTCTTTTCGGTAAGAGTAGTGATGAGCGGATAATTTATACGCTTTTTGGCATTGTTTTTATATAGTTTTTAGTAAGTTTAAGCTACTTTTAGGGATGTTTTCATTAGTTTTTATGTTAAATTCACATTTCTGGACTTTACTATGAGTTTGTGTGTTTTTCTGTGATTTCAGGTAAATTCTGACTGAAATTGAGGGATTTGAGCAAAACTCTGAAGAAGGCTGACAAAAGGACTGCTGATGCTGTTGGAATCTGACCTCCCTGCACTCGAAATGGATTTTCTGGAGCTACAGACCTCCAATTGGCACGCTCTCAACGGCGTTGGAAAGTAGACATCCAGGGCTTTCCAGCAATATATAATAGTCCATACTTTATTCGAAGATTGATGACGTAACTTGGCGTTAAACGCCAAGTTCATGCTGCTGTCTGGAGTAAAACGCCAGAAAAACGTCATGATCCGGAGTTGAACGCCCAAAACACGTCATAACCTGAAGTTTGACGCCAAGAAATGCCTCTACACGTGGATTGATCAAGCTCAGCCCAAACACACACCAAGTGGGCCCCGGAAGTGGATTTATGCATCAATTACTTACTCATGTAAACCCTAGTAGCTAGTCTAGTATATATAGGACACTTATCTATTGTATTAGACATCTTTGGTCTCAGTTTTGTTTTATTCTTCATCTTAGGAGATCATTGATCACGTTTAGGGGGCTGGCCATTCGGCCATGCCTGAACCTTCTTTTACTTATGTATTTTCAACAGTGGAGTTTCTGCACACCATAGATTAAGGGTGTGGAGCTCTGCTGTACCTCAAAGATTAATGAAGTTCTATTTTCTTTTATTCAATTCTCTATCTTATTCTTATTCCAAGATATTCATTCGTACTCAAGAACATGATGAATGATGATGAGTTAGATAACCCTCATTATTATTCTCACTGATGAACGCGCGTGATTGACAACCACTTCCGTTCTACATGCAACAAAGCTTGAATGTGTATCTCTTAGATTCCCCAACAGAATCTTCGTGGTATAAGCTAGATAGATGGCGGCATTCATCTGGATCCGGAAAGTCCAACCTTGTCTGTGGTGTTCCGAGTAGGATCCTGGGAATCCGGAAAGTCTCACCTTGTCTGTGGTATTCCGAGTAGGATTCCGTTCATGAATGACTGTGACGTGCTTCAAACTTTAACCTGCTGGGCGTTAGTGACTAACGCAAAAGAGGGATTCTATTCCAGTAGGAGCGGGAACCAACCGGTGATTGGCCGTACTGTGACAGAGTGCGTGCATTAGCTTTCACTGCGAGGATGGGATGTAGCTATCAACCATGGGTGATGCCTCCAGACTGGTTAGCTGTGCGAGTGACAGCCGCACAGGTTATTTCCCCGAGAGGAATGAAAGTAGCCACAGCTGATAGTGAACCCCTATACAAAGCTTGCCATGGAAAGGAGTAAGAAGGATTGGGTAGAAGGAATAGGAGAGCAGGCGTCCTAGAGCTCTACAGCATCTCCATTCCGCTTATCTGAAATTCCTACTAATGGATCTACATAAGTATTTCTATCCCTTTTATTATTCCTTTTTATTAGAACAATCCAATTATCACTATTACAAATGTTCAATCCGCCTAACTGAGATTTGCAAGGTGACCATAGCTTGCTTCATACCAACAATCTCTGTGGATTCGACCCTTACTCACGTAAGGTTATTACTTGGACGACCCAGTACACTTGCTGGTTAGTTGAACGGAGTTGTGAAAATAAACAGTGCCCTAAGAGTAAAATCATACAAGACCAAAAAGTCAAATCAAATAACAAGTGATCACAATTTCGTCCACCAAGTTTTTGGCGCCGTTGCCGGGGATTGTTCAATTTCGAACAACAATTCAAACAATTGTTTCCAACCCACAATGGTGCCAAGTTTTTAATCCGGCAACAACACCAAGTTTTTGGCGCCGTTGCCGGGGATTGTTCGAGTATGGACAACTGACGGTTCATCTTGTTGCTCAGATTAGGTAATTTTCTTTTCAAAAATCTTTTTCAAAATTTTTCTTTTTATTTTTTCGTTTTTCAAAACATTATTTTCGAAAAAATTAATAAAAATACAAAAAAATTAGAAAATCATAAAAATCAAAAATATTTTATGTTTCTTGTTTGAGTCTTGAGTAAATTTTTAAGTTTGGTGTCAATTGCATGCTTTAAAAACTTTTTGCATTTTTTTCGAAAATCCCATGCATTCATAGTGTTCTTCATGATCTTCAAGTTGTTCTTGACAAGTCTTCTTGTTTGATCTTGATGATTTCTTGTTTTGTGTCTTTTCTTGTTTTTCATGTGCATTTTTGCATTCATATTTTCCATGCATTAAAGATTTCTAAGTTTGGTGTCTTGCATGTTTTCTTTGCATCAAAAATTTTTCAAAATTATGTTCTTGATGTTCATCATGATCTTCAAAGTGTTCTTGGTGTTCATCTTGACATTCATAGCATTCTTGCATGCATTCATTATTTTGATCTAAAAATTTCATGCATAAAAGTATTTTTGTTGTTTTTCTCTTTCATAATTAAAAATTCAAAAATCAAAAAAAAAAATATCTTTTCCTTATTTCCCTCCAAATTTTCGAAATTTTGGGTTGACTTGGTCAAAAATTTTCAAAATGAGTTGTTTCTTACAAGTCAAGTCAAAATTTCAATTTTAAAAATCTTATCTTTTCAAAATCTTTTTCAAAAATCATATCTTTTTCAATTTTCTTTATAATTTTCGAAAATTTCAAAAATATTTTTCAAATTATTTTCAAAATCTTTTTCTTATCTTTTATATCTAATTTTCGAAAATTAGCTAACAATTAATGTGATTGGTTCAAAAATTTGAAGTTTGTTACTTTCTTGTTAAGAAAGGTTCAATCTTTAAGTTCTAGAATCTTATCTTGTAGTTTCTTGTTAGTTAAGTCATCTTAAAAATCAAATCTTTTTCAAAATATCTTTTTCTTAAAAATCTTTTTATCTTTTAATTTATCTTTTTCAAAAATTTTATATTTTTCAAAATTTGATTTCAAAATATCTTATCTAACTTACTATCTTCTTATCTTTTTCAAATTTGATTTCAAATCTTTTTCAATTAACTAACTAACTTTTTGTTTGTTTCTTATCTTTTTCAAAACCACCTAACTACTTTTCTCTTTCCTATTTTCGAAAATATCTCTCTCTTTTTCAAAAATTCTTTTTAATTAATTAATTGTTTCATGTTTTAATTTTAATTACATTTTATCTCTAATTTTCGAAAATCACTAACCCCTTTTCAAAAATTATTTTCGAATTTTCTTTTCTCTTTTCTTATCCTATTTAATTATTTAATTACTAACACTTCTCTTCACCTCTCTTCATCCAAAATCCGATTCCATCCCTCTTCTTCTACCCCTTTCTTCTTCTACTAACATAAAGGAATCTCTATACTGTGACATAGAAGATTCCTCTTTCTATTCTTGTTTTCTTCTCCTTCATATGAGCAGGAACAGGGATAAAGGCACTCTTGTTGAAGTTGATCCAGAACCTGAAAGGACTCTGAAGAGAAGATTAAGAGAAGCTAAATTACAACAATCCAAAAACATCTTTAAGAGAAACAACCTTTCAGAAATTTTCGAACAAGAGAAAGAGATGGCAGAAGAAAATAATAATAATAATGCAAGGAGAATGCTTGGTGACTTCACTAAGCCAACATCCAAATTTGATGGAAGAAGCATCTCCATTCCTGCCATTGGAGCCAATAACTTTGAGCTTAAGCCTCAACTAGTTGCTTTAATGCAACAAAACTGCAAGTTTTATGGACTTCCATCTGAAGATCCTTACCAGTTTTTAACTGAGTTCTTGCAGATCTGTGACACTGTAAAGACAAATGGAGTTAATCCTGAAGTCTACAGACTCTTGCTTTTCCCTTTTGCTGTAAGAGACAGAGCTAGAGTATGGTTGGATTCACAACCTAAGGATAGCCTGGACTCATGGGATAAGCTTGTCACAGCATTCTTGGATAAGTTCTTTCCTCCTCAAAAGCTGAGCAAGCTGAGAGTGGATGTTCAAACCTTCAAACAAAAAGATGGTGAATCCCTCTATGAAGCTTGGGAAAGATACAAGCAGCTGACTAAAAGATGTCCATCTGACATGTTTTCAGAATGGACCATATTAGATATATTCTATTATGGTCTCTCTGAATTTTCGAAAATGTCATTGGATCATTCTGCAGGTGGATCTATTCACCTGAAGAAAAACGCCTGAAGAGGCTCAAGAACTCATTGACATGGTTGCAAACAACCAGTTCATGTATACTTCTGAGAGGAATTCCGTGAATAATGGGGTACCTCAGAAGAAAGGAGTTCTTGAAATTGATGCTCTGAATGCCATATTGGCTCAGAACAAAGTGTTGACTCAACAGGTCAACATGATCTCTCAGAATCTGAATGGATTGCAACATGCATCCAACAGTAATAGAGAGGCAGCTTCTGAAGAGGCTTATGATCCTGAAAACCCTGCCATGGCAGAGGTTAATTACTTAGGTGAACCTTATGGAAACACCTATAACTCATCATGGAGAAATCATCCAAATTTCTCCTGGAAGGATCAACAAAAACCCCAACAAGGTTTTAACAATGGTGGACGTGCAAGGCTGAACAATAGTAAGCCATATCCATCATCTTCTCAGCAACAGACAGAGAACTCTGAACAAAATAATTCTAATTTAGCCAATATAGTCTCTGATCTGTCAAAAGCCACTTTCAGTTTCATGAATGAAACAAGATCCTCCATTAGAAATTTGGAGGCACAAGTGGGCCAGCTGAGTAAGAAAGTTATTGAAACCCCTCCCAGTACTCTCCCAAGCAATACTGAAGAAAATCCAAAAGGAGAGTGCAAGGCCATTGATTTAATCAAAGAGGCCGAATGCACTAGGGAGGAGGAGGACGAAAATCCTAATGAGGAAGACCTCCTGGGACGTCCCTTAAGCAAGAAGGAGTTTCCTATTAAGGATCTAAAGGAATCTGAGGCTCATCTAGAGACCATAGAGATTCCATTAAACCTCCTTCTGCCATTCATGAGCTCTGAAGACTATTCATCCTCAGAAGAGGATGAAGATGTGACTGGAGAGCAAGCTGTTCTATATTTGGGAGCTATCATGAAGCTGAATGCCAAGCTGTTTGGTAATGAGACTTGGGAAAGTAAACCTCCCTTGCTCATTAGTGAACTAGATACTTGGATTCAGAAAACTCTACCTCAAAAGAAACAAGATCCTGGCAAGTTCTTAATACCTTGTACCATTGGCACCATGAGCTTTGAAAAAGCTCTATGTGACCTGGGGTCAGGGATAAATCTTATGCCACTCTCTGTAATGGAGAAGATGGGGATCATTGAGGTACAACCTGCCTTGTTCTCATTACAATTGGCAGATAAGTCCATAAGACAAGCTTATGGGTTAGTAGAGGACGTGCTAGTAAAGGTTGAAGGCCTTTACATCCCTACTGATTTCATAATCCTAGACACTAGGAAGGAAGATGATGAATGCATCATCCTAGGAAGACCTTTCCTAGCCACAGCAGGAGCTGTGATAGATGTCAACAGAGGTGAATTAGTCCTTCAATTGAATGGAGAATATCTTGTGTTTCAAGCACATGGCTATCCCTCTGTGACAAAAGAGAGCAAGCATGAAGAGCTTCTCTCAGTTCAGAGTCAAGAAGAGCCCACACAGTCAAACTCTAAGTTTGGTGTTGTGAGGCCACAACCAAACTCTAAGTTTGGTGTCCAAACCCCATATCCAAACTCTAAGTTTGGTGTTGGGAATACCACACTTAAATTGACCTGATCACCTTGTGGCTCCATGAGAGCCACTGTCAAGCTATTGACATTAAAGAAGCGCTTGTTGGGAGGCAACCCAATTTTATTCATCTAATTTTATTTTATTTTGTTTCTTTGTTATTTTTGTGTTTTATTAGGTACATGATCATGAGGAGTCACGAAAAAATCAAAAAATTAAAAACAGAGTCAAAAACAGAAGAAAAAATTTTTCACCCTGGAGGACGCACGGGCTGGCGTTCAACGCCCAGAAGGAGCATCTTTCTGGCGTTCAACGCCAGAACAGAGCACCATTCTGGCGCTGAACGCCCAAAACAAGCAACAACCTGGCGTTTAACGCCAGGATGCGCACACAGAGGACAATCTGGCGCTGAACGCCAGAAACAAGCATGAAACTGGCGTTCAACGCCAGAAACATGCATAACATGGGCGTTTAACGCCCAGAACTAGCATCAATGGGCGTTTGAACGCCAGAATGATGCATCAAGGCATGTTACATGCCTATATGGTGAAGGAATGGTATTTCTTTTCACCTCAGGATCTGTGGACCCCACAGGATCCCCACCTACCACATTTCTTTTAATCCTATTCACACTCTCCTAATCCAAATCTCATTCTCAATGTCACACTTCCCAAAAACCTTCACCAATCACCTCAATTCCTCTTCCCAACTTCCCCATTCACCATTCACATCAACCCCTCTTCCCCATACACCCCACCTACCCCCACTACTTTCAAATTCAATTTCCCACCCTTTCCCACCCAATATGGCCGAACCTATACCCTCCCTCTCCCTATAAATACCCTTCTTTTCTTTTACATTTCCACACAACTCAAACCCACATTCTCCCACATAGCCGAACCCTCTCTACCATATTTTCTTCTTCTTCTTCTACTCTTCTTTTCTTTTTGCTTGGGGACAAGCAAATTTTAAGTTTGGTGTGGTAAAAAAGCCTAAGCTTTTTGTTTTTCATTCACCATCAATGGCACCCAAGACCGGAGTCTCCTCAAGAAAAGGAAAAGGGAAGGCAAAAGCTTCCACTTCCGAGTCATGGGAGAAGGAGAGATTCATCTCCAAGAGCCACCAAGACCACTTCTATGATGTTGTGGCAAAGAAGAAAGTGATCCATGAGGTCCCTTTCAAACTCAAGAAGAATGAGTATCCGGAAATCCGACTTGAAATTCAAAGAAGAGGTTGGGAAGTCATAGCCAACCCCATACAACAAGTTGGAATTTTAATGGTTCAAGAGTTCTATGCCAATGCATGGATCACTAGAAACCATGACCAAGGTATGAACCCAAGTCCGAAAAACTATATCACCATGGTTAGGGGGAAATACTTGGATTTTAGTCCGGAGAATGTGAGGTTGGCGTTTCATTTGCCTATGATGCAAGGTGATGAACACCCCTACACAAGAAGGGTCAACTTTAACCAAAGGTTGGACCAAGTCCTTACGGACATATGTGTGGAAGGCGCCCAATGGAGAGTAGACTCCAAAGGCAAGCCAGTCCAACTAAGAAGACTGGACCTCAAGCCTGTAGCTAGAGGATGGTTGGAGTTCATTCAAAGATCCATCATCCCTACAAGCAACCGATCTGAAGTTACTGTGGATCGGGCCATCATGGTTCATAGCATCATGATTGGTGAAGAAGTAGAGGTTCATGAAGTCATCTCCAATGAACTCTACAAAATAGCTGACAAACCTTCATACATGGCACGGTTAGCCTTCCCCCACCTTATATGCCATCTATGTTATTCAGCTGGAGTTATCATAGATGGAGATGTCTCCATTGAAGAAGACAAGCCCATTACCAAGAAAAAGATGGAGCAAACAAGGGAAGCTCCTCACGGCCTCCAAGAAGAACATGAGGAAGTGCATCATCAACAAATGCCTCAAGGAATGCACTTCCCTCCCAACAACTATTGGGAGCAACTCAACACCTCCTTAGAGGATTTGAGCCATAATGTTGAACAACTAAGGGTGGAACATCATGAGCACTCCATCATTCTCCAAGAAATAAGAGAAGATCAAAGAGCAATGAGGGAGGAGCAACAAAGGCAAGGAAGGGACATAGAAGAGTTGAAGAACATCATTGGTCCTTCAAGAAGAAGACGCCACTAAGGTGGATTCATTCCTTGTTCTTTATTTCTTTCTGTTTTCGGTTTTTAATGCTATGTTTATTTATGTTTTTGTGTCTCTACTTCATGATCATTAGTATGTAAACCATGCCTTAAAGCTATGAAATAAAATCCATTAGTCCTTCACCTCTCTTAAAAGAAAAATGTTTTAATTCAAAAGAACAAGAAGTGCATAATTTTCGAAATTATTAGTGAATTTAGTTTAATTATATTGATGTGGTGACAATGCTTTTGTTTTCTGAATGAATGAATGAACAGTGCATATGTCTTTTGATCTTGTTGTTTATGAATGTTAAAATTGTTGGCTCTTGAAAGAATGATGAACAAAGAGAAATGTTATTGAGGATCTGAAAAATCATGAAATTGATTCTTGAAGCAAGAAAAAGCAGTGAAAAAGAAAGCTTGCGGAAAAAAAAAAGGAAGGAGCAGTAGAAAAAGCCAATAGCCCTTAAAACCAAAAGGCAAGGGTAAAAAGGATCCAAGGCTTTGAGCATCAATGGATAGGAGGGCCCAAGGAAATTAAATCCAGGCCTAAGCGGCTAAACCAAGCTGTCCCTAACCATGTGCTTGTGTCATGAAGGTCCAAGTGAAAAGCTTGAGACTGAGTGGTTAAAGTCGTGATCCAAAGCAAAAGAGTGTGCTTAAGAGCTCTGGACACCACTAACTGGGGACTTTAGCAAAGCTAAGTCACAATCTGAAAAGGTTCACCCAGTTATGTGTCTGTGGCATTTGTGTATCCGGTGGTAATACTGGAAGACAAAGTGCTTAGGGCCACAGCCAAGACTCATAAGTAGCTGTGTTCAAGAATCAACATGCTTAACTAGGAAAGTCAATAACACTATCCGAAATTCTAAGTTCCTAGAGAAGCCAATCATTCATAAACTTCAAAGGAAAAAGTGAGATGCCAAAACTGTTCAGAAGCAAAAAGCTACAAGTCCCGCTCATATAATTAAATTAATATTCATTGATATTTTGGACTTTATAGTATATTCTCTTCTTTTTATCCTATTTGATTTTCAGTTGCTTGGGGACAAGCAACAATTTAAGTTTGGTGTTGTGATGAGCGGATAATTTATACGCTTTTTGGCATTGTTTTTATATAGTTTTTAGTAAGTTTAAGCTACTTTTAGGGATGTTTTCATTAGTTTTTATGTTAAATTCACATTTCTGGACTTTACTATGAGTTTGTGTGTTTTTCTGTGATTTCAGGTAAATTCTGACTGAAATTGAGGGATTTGAGCAAAACTCTGAAGAAGGCTGACAAAAGGACTGCTGATGCTGTAGGAATCTGACCTCCCTGCACTCGAAATGGATTTTCTGGAGCTACAGACCTCCAATTGGCACGCTCTCAACGGCGTTGGAAAGTAGACATCCAGGGCTTTCCAGCAATATATAATAGTCCATACTTTATTCGAAGATTGATGACGTAACTTGGCGTTAAACGCCAAGTTCATGCTGCTGTCTGGAGTAAAACGCCAGAAAAACGTCATGATCCGGAGTTGAACGCCCAAAACACGTCATAACCTGAAGTTTGACGCCAAGAAATGCCTCTACACGTGGATTGATCAAGCTCAGCCCAAACACACACCAAGTGGGCCCCGGAAGTGGATTTATGCATCAATTACTTACTCATGTAAACCCTAGTAGCTAGTCTAGTATATATAGGACACTTATCTATTGTATTAGACATCTTTGGTCTCAGTTTTGTTTTATTCTTCATCTTAGGAGATCATTGATCACGTTTAGGGGGCTGGCCATTCGGCCATGCCTGAACCTTCTTTTACTTATGTATTTTCAACGGTGGAGTTTCTGCACACCATAGATTAAGGGTGTGGAGCTCTGCTGTACCTCAAAGATTAATGAAGTTCTATTTTCTTTTATTCAATTCTCTATCTTATTCTTATTCCAAGATATTCATTCGTACTCAAGAACATGATGAATGATGATGAGTTAGATAACCCTCATTATTATTCTCACTGATGAACGCGCGTGATTGACAACCACTTCCGTTCTACATGCAACAAAGCTTGAATGTGTATCTCTTAGATTCCCCAACAGAATCTTCGTGGTATAAGCTAGATAGATGGCGGCATTCATCTGGATCCGGAAAGTCCAACCTTGTCTGTGGTGTTCCGAGTAGGATCCTGGGAATCCGGAAAGTCTCACCTTGTCTGTGGTATTCCGAGTAGGATTCCGTTCATGAATGACTGTGACGTGCTTCAAACTTTAACCTGCTGGGCGTTAGTGACTAACGCAAAAGAGGGATTCTATTCCAGTAGGAGCGGGAACCAACCGGTGATTGGCCGTACTGTGACAGAGTGCGTGCATTAGCTTTCACTGCGAGGATGGGATGTAGCTATCAACCATGGGTGATGCCTCCAGACTGGTTAGCTGTGCGAGTGACAGCCGCACAGGTTATTTCCCCGAGAGGAATGAAAGTAGCCACAGCTGATAGTGAACCCCTATACAAAGCTTGCCATGGAAAGGAGTAAGAAGGATTGGGTAGAAGGAATAGGAGAGCAGGCGTCCTAGAGCTCTACAGCATCTCCATTCCGCTTATCTGAAATTCCTACCAATGGATCTACATAAGTATTTCTATCCCTTTTATTATTCCTTTTTATTAGAACAATCCAATTATCACTATTACAAATGTTCAATCCGCCTAACTGAGATTTGCAAGGTGACCATAGCTTGCTTCATACCAACAATCTCTGTGGATTCGACCCTTACTCACGTAAGGTTATTACTTGGACGACCCAGTACACTTGCTGGTTAGTTGAACGGAGTTGTGAAAATAAACAGTGCCCTAAGAGTAAAATCATACAAGACCAAAAAGTCAAATCAAATAACAAGTGATCACAATTTCGTCCACCAAGTAGCTTAGTGTAGCTTCCATGGTTTCCTGGTTAATGACCGAAGAGAAGAGAAAGAGAGAGAGAAGAAAGAGAAAACAAAAGCAAAGCTATGAGTGTTATGATGAATAAAGTAATTAGGTGCACTTCTCCATGCTTTTGTGTAGTAGCGTTGTTCCGAGGGTTACCTGAAACTAGAGGTCGATTTCTATTGAGATCTCTTGCGTGGGTCGGAACTGTTGTGTCCAACTTGATGATGGTGGTTGGAGCCGCCGTGTCTGACTTGTTGGACTGGGTGACAATGCTGATCCTTCGTCCCCGGAGGGTGGGGGGTACTTGCAAGGGACTCCTATGCTTAAGTTAGCAAGGGTATTAAGCAGGTATTGAGTAGAATCAGAATATGAGTTATACCTGGGTGCTCCAGTGTATTTATAGTGTTGAGACGTGACCTTTGTTGGATAAGATAAGTTAGTTATCTTATCTTATCTTTATCTTTAGGGTTGAGGTCAGCATATCTTCAGCGGAACCGCCCTTATCTCTATAGGCTTAGGCCGTTTTAGGATTTGGGTCGTGTTCCTCCATTTGGGCCCTTTACTGGGCTCTCTTGTCGATTTGGCCGATCTCTCTGAGAAGAGGTCGGATAGTCTGACCTGAAGAGGTCGGTCGCTTTATCTTCAATCATCCCAGGTCGGATAGCTCGACCCAGGGTATGAACAGTGCCCCTGCTTGAGCTCGGTCTTCTTTTCTGAGGTCGAGTCCTAGACTTCGGTCCTTCTTGAGGCCGAACTCAAGCATTTTTGTCGATTCCCCTTGTAGAAGTTTTTGAATGTAGAATGTTTTCTTCTACGCGCTTTTATATCGGCACTTTGGAAACGTGCGAGGGTTTAATGCCTTTATTTAACATTAATTGCCCCGTTTCTCCTAGGCCCCTTTATTTTGATTTTGAAAACCCAGAAACGGTTTTTCTTCTTCACGCATTTCGTAACTTCTTCGCATTTCTCTCTTCTCCCGTTTTTAACTTTTCCTCTGTGTTTGCTCTGTTTTGCCTTACTCTTTCTCTGCGCCGTTTTGTTTCGGTACTCCGTTGGTGCTTCCTTTGAGAGACGTTTTCCTGCCCCAGCTTTCCATTTTCTTCAGGACTTTCCAGGTTTGGTTTCTACTTTCCGTTTCTTTACTTCTTTTTTACTTTTTGACCTTCAGTTTATGATAAAGTTTTGGTTTTGCTTGCATGTTTGTTTGAAAAACTTGAATCTTTTTGCATTTGCCGTGCCTATTTATCGCCGTGTGTTCTGGGGCTTCTTTCATTTTCTGCATGATCGCTTTTTGCTTAATGCCTTTAGAGCTTTCGCTTGTCATTGCCTTTCCTGTTTGTACTTTTGATGGTGTTTTTTTCCTAATTCTGGAAAAGGTTGTATCTTTGGTGTTGTTCTGTTTGGCATTGTTTGACATTGACAGTGCTTTTGCTGGTAGACTGTAGAAAGATAGTTGCTCTAATGACTTTTCCATTTTTTTATCTTGCTGGACGAAATGCTTGTTGCTTTAGGCCTTGTTTCCTTGTTTTCGAGAAACGTTGGGGTGTAGGTTTTTCCCAGGGACCTTGCTTTGTTGTTGCTGCCTCCAAAGGATGCCCCAAGACTTTTGGTTAGAGTCTTGGGGTTTTCCTTTTCTGCATGCCTCGTCTGTATGATTTTTAAGTTTGCTTTCTACCTTCTTCGAGATGTTTTTAGTAACCCCGTCTTCTTTTCTTCCTTGTAGGATTAGTTGGCCCTATGTCTTCTCGCAATAACATCGTAGAGATGTCTTCCAGAGTTCCCGAGGGGATGTCCGACTGGCTGGACTCCCTTGTCTTGTTGGGTGTTTCTGTTGTGGATGCCGAGTCCTGTGCTGAACTGAGGAAGCGTCATAGGATTTATGGTAACAACGCTCGTGAGGAGGATTATGAGCTTGTTGCCCCTGACTCTGACGAGAGAGTTTGCTTTCCGACTTCTGTCGAGGGAGAGCGTCCCTTCTTTTATGCTTACGAGTACTTTTTCAGTCAGTTGAACGTTTCTTTTCCTTTTACCGCCTTTTGAGACCGACCTGCTGTGGTCGTGTAATATTGCTCCTTCCCAGCTTCACCCCAATTCCTGGGGTTTTATTAAGATTTTTCAACTTCTCTGCCGTGAACTAGATGTATCTCCTTCCCAGACTTTGTTCCTTTGTTTGTTTGTTTCCGCCAAGCCCGGTGGTTCCTCAAAAAAGAAAGCTTCTTGGGTTTCTTTTCGGTCCGCCCAGGGGCACAAAGTGTTTGCTATGTATGATGAGTCTTTTAAGGACTTTAAGAACTACTTTTTCAAAGTTCGAGCTGTTGAGGGGGTCCGCCCCTTTTTTCTTGATGAAAACGACGAGCCCTCCTTCCCCCTAGAGTGGCAAAAAGATGTACGAGTATCTCGCTACACTTGGGAGATGCTAGATGACGTTGAACGCGCTTTTGTGGTTGTCCTCGAGGATCTTTGGGGGAAACCACCTCATCTTAATATGAAGAGATTCTTGAATGATCCTTCCTTGGTTCGAACTGTTCTGGGTATTTTGTTTGGCTTTGCTTTTATACTTGTTTTTCCTTTCTTTACATTATATTTGTAACTCTTGGCTGTTGCTATGTTTGTAGAGATGTCGAAAAATACTGATTCTTTGAAGGCCTTTAAAAAGGCGAAGAAGGCCACTGCTGCTCTGAACATCTCGGCCAAGGTGGCCGGAGAGGGATCTTCTCAGATTCCTTTGAAGCCTCCTGTACCGAGTTCCCCTGGACCGAGGAAAGCAATTCCTGTTCCTCGGGTCCGCCTAGTTGATCCTCCCCAATAATCTACTGCAGCTTCTGGTCCCCCTCCTAGTAAAAAGCAGAAAACCATTGAACCCTTCAATCTGGATGCCCCCGACTTTGATGTCGTTGAATTTATTGATCAGCAAATTGCTCCCTATGGTGGACTTTCCATGGACGATGTGTCTCTCCTTCAGCACCTGTATTTTATGGCCAAGAATAGTGTGAAGATGGCTCATATGAGTGCGGCTATTTTCCGGACAGTTCAGTGGATTCCGATTCATCCCACCAAGTCTTTTATGGAGGAGGCCAAGTCGGAGTTTAATTGGATCAAGGGCCTGAAGGAGGAGTTGGAGGTGAAGTTGGCAAAGGTGGAGAAGGAGCTGGAGGGTGAAAAAGCTTGTTCTATCGCCCTTGCTGCTTCTTTGAGGCTGGCTGAAGACATGGCCCTGAAGCATAAGGACATCTATGTCTCAGCTTATAGGGAAATCATGCGCTTTTGGAGCGAGTTAGAGACTGCTCCGGCTGATTATGGTGAGCCTCAGGGCCATCTTGTGGGTAGCGTAACTGCTGCCTCCGAGAATCTAATGGAGCAGTTTCGCGTTGTTGCCCCTGATGCCGACCTGTCTCTTGTTAGCTTGGACAATGTGGTGAGGGATGGCAAGATTGTCCCTGACGACCAAGATGATGATGATGCTGACCCTCCTCCAGTTCCTTCTCTCAAAGTGTCAACCTCCTTGGTTTCTCCTGTTACAGCTGATCCGGATTGCCAAATCCTGAACCGGGATGATGGAACTGTTGACGCTGTGCCTATTCAAGCTCGCCCTCCTTCTCCTGTTTCTGATGCCACCAAGAAAGCTCCCAATGCTGCCGAGAAAACTTCTGTTGATTTGTAGTTGGCCCGACTTGTGGGCGTTTTGTGGAAACTTTTTATAACTTTTTTGTGTAGATGGCCCAATGTGTGGGCTTTTTGAACTCTTTATTTTTCTCGTTTGACATTTTTAAGTTGCCTGCCTGGTAACTTCATTTTGAAAAACAAAAAGCCGCTTTCTGAGGTTGATTATGGTGGCTTTTTGAAGCTTCGCATTTATGCTTTCTTTGGCGTAATATCCCTTTATGAGTTATTTTTGTAATCCTCTTTCTTGGACCTCTGTTAGGTCTCTTTCAGGGATTACTTTTATAACTTATCTTTGTGGGAGACCAACTTCGTTAGGTCGATCTCTTCTAAGTTATTTTTGTAATCCTCTTTCTTGGACCTTTGTCAGGTCTCTTTCAGGGATTACTTTTATAACTTATCTTTGTAGGAGACCGACTTCGTTAGGTCGATCTCTTCTAAGTTATTTTTGTAATCCTCTTTCTTGGACCTTTGTCAGGTCTCTTTCAGGGATTACTTTTATAACTTATCTTTGTAGGAGACCGACTTCGTTAGGTCGATCTCTTCTAAGTTATTTTTGTAATCCTCTTTCTTGGACCTTTGTCAGGTCTCTTTCAGGGATTACTTTTATAACTTATCTTTGTAGGAGACTGACTTCGTTAGGTCGATCTCTTCTAAGTTATAGCAATTCCTCTTTAATAGGGTTGGCCAGACTTCTTTCCAGGGATTCGCTGATAACTTGGTTTGGCTTGGCCCGATTTTTTGATGTCGGCAAGCCTTATTAAGTTATTATATTAGCTATCCGTAAGACCTCGTCAGGTTCTTTTCTAGATTGCTTTCGATAACTTCTTACATTATTCTGTGTTCATCTTTGCCGATTTGTAGGAAGTGGTTGGCATATCGAGCTCGTCCTTTGGGTGAATCGCGTTTTCACCTTTATCGGATGATTTGTCTTTATCGTGGCCGTGCAGTGAATTTGTTTTTCACTTTTTGCCAACCTGTAGCTTTATAATCGAACGATGAATACTTCAGAATAATGCGTCTTGAAATCTTGTAGAATACCTAGATAAATTTTATTCAGAGAAAAATGCAAATATGTACATGTGGGAATTTTTTCATCCTCTTAAGTTGGGTATGGTCTAGGTCTCGACCTGGTGCCTCATTAAAAAACCTTTTCAGGAAAAAGAGTGCATCCACTGGTGAGATCCTTTACCCTTTCTAACTGTAGTACCTTCTTAGGTTGCAGGCGTGCCATGACCTTGGCAGCTCCCGTCCGTCAAGTTCGGACACTCTGTAGTAGCCCTTCCCGAGTACTTTTATGACCCAGTATGGTCCTTTCCAATTAGCTGCCAGCTTTCCCTCTCCGGGTTGAGTTGTTCCTATATCATTTCGGATCAAGATGAGATCGTTCTCAGTGAAACTCCTTGGCACTACCCTTTGGTTGTATCTGGAAGCCATTCGACGTTTTAGTGCTTCTTCCCTAATCCGAGCTCTTTCCTGGATCTCAGGTAGTCGGTCGAGTTCTTTCCTCTGAAGTTGGGAGTTTGCTCCCTCATTATAATGGACTGCCCTGTGTGATCCTTCCTCAATTTCTACTGGAATCATTGCCTCCGTTCCGTATGTTAACCGGAATGGGGATTCCTTTGTGGTGGAATGTGGCGTCGTTCGATATGCCCATAGGACTTGTGGAAGCTCCTCTGCCCAAGCTCCTTTTGCATTTTGTAGTCTTTATTTTAACCCTGCAAATATGACTTTATTGGTGGCTTCGGCCTGTCCGTTGGCTTGAGGGTGTTCGACAGAGGTAAACTGATGCTTTATATTCAAGTCGGCTACTAGTTTCCTGAAGCCCCCATCTGTGAATTGGGTGCCATTGTCTGTGGTTATTGAATGTGGGACCCCGAATCTTGTGACAATGTTTCTGTATAAGAACTTCCGGCTTCTCTGGGCAGTGGCATTGGCTAAGGGTTCTGCCTCGATCAACTTTGTGAAATAATCTACCCCTACTATGAGGAATTTAACTTGTCCCGATCCCTGGGGAAAGGGGCCGAGAAGGTCGAGTCCCCACTTCGCAAAAGGCCAAGGTGCGGTCACGCTGATGAGTTCTTCTGGTGGGGCAATATGGAAGTTGGCATGTTTCTGACATGGTGGACATGTCTTTACGAATTCTGTAGATTCTTTTTGTAAAGTTGGCCAGTAAAATCCTGCCCGGAGTATCTTTTTGGCAAGAGCCCGTGCTCCGAGATGATTACCGCACATGCCGCTGTGTACCTCTTCTAATACTTCCCTTGTGTGGGAAGTAGGTATGCATTTTAGTAATGGTATTGAGATCCCTCTTTTATACAGGGTGTTGTTTATGATGGTGTAGTACTGTGCCTCTCTTTTTAGCTTTTTAGCCTCGTTTTCTCCTGTGGGGAGCGCCCCTGACTTGAGGTAGTCGATTATGGGAATCATCCAGCCTTGGTCCTGGCCCGTTATGGTTAGGACTTTTTCTGCTTCCGAGATTGATGGGTTCTGTAGCATTTCCTGGATGAGGCTTCTATTATTGCCTCCTGGTTTGGTGCTGGCTAGCTTTGAGAGTGCGTCAGCTCGAGCATTTTGCTCACGAGGTATGTGGCAGATCTTGTATTCCTCCAATTGTTCGAGCTGTTGCTTGGTTTTACCCAGGTATCTTTTCATGACTGGATCTTTGGCTTGGTAACTCCCTGTTATCTGTGATGTGACCACTTGCGAATAACTATAGATGTTGAGTTTTTGAGCTCCCACTTCTCCAGCCAATTTCAGGCCAGCTAGCAATGCTTCATATTCTGCCTGGTTGTTTGAGGCCGGGAATCCGAACTTGAGGGAGAGCTCGACCTGGGTTCCCTGGTTGCTTTCTATTATTACTCCTGCGCCACTTCCCGTTTTGTTTGAAGACCCATCCACATACAAATTCCACTCTATGGGGGCCTCTAGGGCATCTGTGAACTCAGCGATAAAATCGGCTAGGTATTGTGATTTGATGGCGGTTCGAGCTTCATATTGGAGGTCGAATTCTGACAGCTCGACTGCCCATTGTAGGATTCTGCCCGTTAAATCTGTTTTCTGTAGTATTCCTTTTAAGACGAGAGTGTAGGCAAATTTTTCTATTTTCTGATAGTTCAGCTCGGATCCTTGTAGTGCTTTGCTAATGAAGTAAATGGGTTGTTGCCCGTTTTCGCTTTCTCGGACCAGCGCTGATGCTACTGCTTTATCCCCTACTGTAAGATATAGTATGAGTGGTTCTCCTTCTTGAGGTCGGGATAGGATAGGTGGCTGTCCTAAGAACTTCTTAAAGTCTTGGAACGCTTGTTCGCATTCTGTAGTCCATTCAAACTGTTTTCCTTTTCTTAAAGTAGCATAGAAGGGGAGAGATCTTATTGCAGCTCCTGCTAGGAATCGGGATAGGGCGGCCAACCTCCCGTTGAGTTGCGGTACCTCTTTCACGCAGGTTGGGCTTTTCATGTTCAGTATGGCCTGGCATTTATCTGGATTTGCTTCAATTCCTCTTTGTGTGAGCATGAAGCCTAAGAATTTGCCTGCTTCTACCGCGAAGGTGCATTTAGCTGGATTAAGTCGCATATCATGCTTCCTGATGGTATCGAACACTTGGGCCAAGTCGGTCAACAGTGTCTGTTCGCTTTTCGTTTTGATTAGCATGTCGTCGACATAAACTTCCATGATTTTCCCGATGTGATCCGAGAATACTTTGTTCATTAATCTTTGATAGGTGGCTCCTGCGTTCTTAAGGCCGAAAGGCATCATGATGTAGCAGTAGTTCGCCTTTGGCGTTAAGAACGAGGTCTTTTCTTGGTCCGGTGGGTAAATGGGGATTTGGTTGTATCCTGAATACGCATCCATAAACGAGAGATATTTATATCCAGAGGAGGCGTCTACCAGGGCGTCAATACTCGGGAGTGGATATGGATCTTTTGGGCAAGCTTTGTTGAGATCTGTGTAGTCGGTGCACATTCGCCACTTTCCATTTGATTTTTTCACCAGAACAACGTTGGCTAGCCATAGTGGGTATTTGACTTCCCTTATAAATCCAGCTTCCAATAGTGCCTGCACTTGCTCATCCACAGCATGGGATCGTTCTGGCCTGAGCTTTCTTCGTCTTTGTTGTACTGGTCGAGATCCGGGATAAACTGCCAACTTGTGACACATCAGCTGAGGGTCTATGTCTGGCATGTCCGCGGCTTTCCATGAAAACAAGTCGGCGTTTTCTCGCAAGAATTGTATTAGCAGCTCTTTTAGATCTCCTTTGAGGATTGTGCCGATATTAGTTGTTTTTTCCGAGGTGTCCCCGATCTGAATTTTTTCTATTCCACCTTCTGGTTGAGGGCGGAGTTCCTCTCGTCGTTGAACTCCACCCAGTTCGATTGTGTGGAACTCTTCTCCTTTGCCCCTAAGGTTGAGGCTCTCGTTGTAGCAGCGACGCTGATGAGCGGATAATTTATACGCTTTTTGGCATTGTTTTTAGTATGTTTTTAGTATCTTTTAATTAGTTTTTAGTATATTTTTATTAGTTTTTAGTTAAAATTCACTTTTCTGGACATTACTATGAGTTTGTGTGTTTTTCTGTGATTTCAGGTATTTTCTGACTGAAATTGAAGGTTCTGAGCAAAAATCTGATTCAGAGACTGAAAAGGACTGCAGATGCTGTTGGATTCTGACCTCCCTGCACTCGAAGTGGATTTTCTGGAGCTACAGAAGCCCAATTGGCGCGCTCTCAACGGCATTGGAAAGTAAACATCCTGGGCTTTCCAGCAATATATGATAGTCCATACTTTGCCCAAGATTTGATGGCCCAAACCGGCGTGGCAAATCAGCATCAGAAATTCCAGCGTTAAACGCCGGAACTGGCATAAAACTTGGAGTTAAACGCCCAAACTGGCATGAAAGCTGGCGTTTAACTCCAGAAAACGTCTCTACACATAAAAGCTTCAATGCTCAGCCCAAGCACACACCAAGTGGGCCCGGAAGTGGATTTTTCTGTCATTTACTCATTTCTGTAAACCTTAGGATACTAGTTTACTATTTATAGGATCTTTTGACATTGTAATCGGTACCTTATGACCTCATAACACTTTTTACACGTTTCTTGTACCTTCCACGGCATGAGTCTCTAAACCCATGGTTGGGGGTGAGGAGCTCTGCTGTGTCTTAATGGATTAATGCAATTACTACTGTTTCTTATTCAATCATGCTTGTTTCCATTCTAAGATATCACTTGCTCTTAACCCGGATGAATGTGATGATCTGTGACACTCATCATCATTCTCAACTATGAACATGTGCCTGACAACCACCTCTGTTCTACCTTAGATTAAGTAGATGTCTCTTGGATTCTTTAATCGGAATCTTCGTGGTATAAGCTAGAACTGATGGCGGCATTCAAGAGAGTCCGGAAGGTCTAAACCTTGTCTGTGGTATTCTGAGTAGGACTCAATGATTGAATGACTGTGACGTGCTTCAAACTCCTGAAGGCGGGGCGTTAGTGACAGACGCAAAAGAATCACTGGATTCTATTCCGGCCTGATTGAGAACCGACAGATGATTAGCCTATGCTGTGACAGAGCATCAGGGACGTATTTTCACTGAGAGGATGGGAGGTAGCCATTGACAACGGTGAAACCCTACATACAGCTTGCCATGGAAGGAGCCTTGCGTGTTTGATGAAGATGACAGTAGGAAAGCAGAGATTCGGAAGATGGAGCATCTCCAAAGCCTCAGCCTATTCTCCACTACTGCAAAACAAGTACCTTTTTCATGTTCTTTTGCTTTTTACAATCAATCCTGATAATTTCTGATATCCTGACTAAGATTTACAAGGTAACCATAGCTTGCTTCAAGCCGACAATCTCCGTGGGATCGACCCTTGCTCACGCAAGGTATTACTTGGACGACCCAGTGCACTTGCTGGTTAGTTGTGCGGGATTGCAAAAGTGTTATTGCAATTTCGTGCACCAAGTTTTTGGCGCCGTTGCCGGGGATTGTTCGAGTTTGGACAACTGACGGCTTATCTTGTTGCTTAGATTAGGACTGTTTTATTTTTGTTGGTTTAGAGTCTTTTAGTTGAAGTCTAGTTTCATATTTTAAGTTTGGTGTCCATTGCATGCTTTTATTTTTTTTCTTCTAGTTTTTCGAAATTGCATGTTCTTAGTCCCTTTTTGATTCATAAAAATTCTAAGTTTGGTGTCCTCTTTGTGTTTTTCCTTTAAAATTTTCGAAAATTTAGTGTTTGATTTTCTAAAAAATTTTAAGTTTGGTGTCTTTTTGTTGTTTTTCTCTTTCCTCTTTTCAAAAAATCAAATCTTTTTCATAAAAATTTTCAATCATATCTTTTTAATTGCTATTTTCAAAATCTTTTTAATTAACTGATTGATTTAGTTCTCAATTTGCTTTGATCTTATTTTCTTTTTGATTTTCGAATTTATTTTTTTTATTTCCTTTTGTTTTATTTTAATTTTTCGTTTAAAATTCAAAAAAAAAAAAAACAAAACAAAATTTATCTCTTTGCAATCATTCTCATTTCCCTTTTGTCCATTATGGACTTAAGTGGAATTAATCAGTCCAAGAGGACTCTGGGGTCATATGCTAACCCCATTACAGCTGCATATGGGAGTAGCATCTGTATACCTCCCATCAAAGCAAGCAGCTTTGAGCTAAACCCTCAACTCATTATCATAGTGCAGCAGAATTGCCAGTATTCCGGTCTTCCACAGGAAGAACCTACTGAGTTTCTGGCACAATTTTTACAAATTGCTGACACAGTACATGATAAAGAGGTAGATCAGGATGTCTACAGACTATTACTGTTTCCATTTGCTGTAAAAGATCAAGCTAAAAGGTGGTTGAATAACCAACCTACAGCAAGCATAAAGACATGGAAACAGTTATCAGACAAATTCCTGAATCATTTCTACCCTCCAAAGAGGATGACACAGCTAAGGCTGGACATCCAAGGCTTTAAACAAGAGGATAATGAATCCCTTTATAATGCCTGGGAGAGGTATAGAGGTATGCTTAGAAAATGCCCCTCTGAAATGTTCTCAGAGTGGGTACAGTTAGACATCTTCTACTATGGGCTCACAGAAAAAGCTCAGATGTCTTTAGACCACTCAGCTGGTAGATCTATACACATGAGGAAGACAATTGAAGAAGCTCAAGAGCTTATAGACACTGTTGCTAGAAACCAATACTTATATTCTAGCAATGAGTTCGTTCCAAAAGAGGAGGTCATGGCATTAGTCACTGATCCTAATCCTCAAGAACAGATGAATGAGCTTAATCAACAATTGCTCCTGATGACAGAACAGTTAGCAGAATTTAAAGAAATGCTCCATGATACTAAAGTTGCTAACAAGAACATAGAACTGCATTTGAATCAAGCAAAACAGCAAATATCTAAACAAATAACAGAAGGATGTCAAGCAGTTCAACTAAGGAGTGGGAAAACACTGAATACCACTGCTCAAAGGAGCAAGAAGCCAAACAAAGAACAATTGACAGAGGATAACCAAACCACTGTTCAAAATCCCTCTGAGGACAATAAGAGCCCAGAGAGGAATATTATTGGCGTTCAAACGCCAGAAAGGGAAGGAAAGTTGGCGTTAAACGCCCATTCCTTGCCCAGTTCTGGCGTTCAAACGCCAGAAAAGGGGGAGAAGTTGGCGTTTAACGCCCAATCTTCACCCATTCCTGGCGTTCAAACGCCCAAGGAGGATCAGGCACCTGAGAGTGCTGATAATTATCCCTCTAACAATGCTTCTTCAACCACTTCTGTAAGGAATAAACCTGCAGCATCTAAGGTTGAGGAATATCAAGCCAAGATGCCTTATCCTCAGAAACTCCGCAAAGCGGAACAGGATAAGCAATTTGCCCGCTTTGCAGACTATCTAAGGACTCTTGAAATAAAGATTCCGTTTGCAGAGGCACTTGAGCAAATACCTTCTTATGCTAAGTTCATGAAAGAGATCTTAAGTCATAAGAAGGATTGGAGAGAAACTGAAAAAGTGTTTCTCACTGAAGAATGCAGTGCTGTCATACTAAAAAGCTTACCAGAAAAGCTTCAAGATCCTGGAAGCTTTATAATACCATGCACATTAGAAGGCGCTTGCACCAAGACAGCCCTATGTGATCTTGGAGCAAGCATCAATCTAATACCTGCATCCACTATCAGAAAGCTTGGGTTGGCTGGAGAAGTCAAACCAACCAGGATATGCCTCCAACTTGCTGATGGCTCCATTAAACACCCATCAGGCATAATAGAGGACATGATTGTCAAGGTTGGGCCATTTGCCTTTCCCACTGACTTTGTGGTGCTGGAAATGGAGGAGCACAAAAGTGCAACTCTCATTCTAGGAAGACCATTCCTAGCAACTGGACGAACTCTCATTGATGTACAAAAAGGGGAAGTAACCCTGAGAGTCAATCAGGATGAGTTCAAGTTGAATGCTGTGAAAGCAATGCAGCATCCAGACACACCAGATGACTGCATGGGCGCTGACATTATTGACTCTCTGGTAGAAGAGATCAATATGACTGAAAGCCTAGAATCAGAGCTTGAGGACATCTTCAAAGATACCCAACCTGATCAAGAAGAACTAGAGGAAGTAAAGGAATTTTCGAAAATTCCTCAGGAGGAGAATAAACCTCCCAAACCTGAACTCAAACCTCTACCACCATCCCTGAAATATGCATTTTTGGGAGAGGGTGACACTTTTCCAGTGATTATAAGCTCTGCTTTAAATCCACAGGAAGAGGAGGCACTAATTCAAGTGCTAAGGACACACAAGACAGCTCTTGGGTGGTCCATAAGTGATCTTAAGGGCATTAGCCCAGCAAGATGCATGCACAAGATCCTGTTGGAAGATAATGCCAAACCAGTGGTTCAACCACAGAGGAGGCTAAATCCAGCCATGAAGGAGGTGGTGCAGAAAGAGGTCACTAAATTACTGGAGGCTGGGATTATTTATCCTATTTCTGATAGCCCCTGGGTGAGCCCTGTCCAAGTTGTTCCCAAAAAGGGAGGCATGACAGTGGTTCATAATGAAAAAATGAACTGGTTCCTACAAGGACAGTCACAGGGTGGCGTATGTGTATTGACTACAGAAGGCTCAATACAGCCACCAGAAAGGATCATTTTCCTTTACCATTCATAGACCAAATGCTAGAAAGACTAGCTGGTCATGACTATTACTGCTTTTTGGATGGCTATTCAGGCTACAACCAGATTGCAGTAGATCCCCAGGACCAAGAGAAAACAGCATTTACTTGCCCTTCTGGCGTGTTTGCCTATAGGAGAATGCCTTTTGGTCTGTGCAATGCACCTGCAACCTTTCAGAGGTGCATGCTCTCTATCTTCTCAGATATGGTAGAGAAATTTCTGGAAGTCTTCATGGATGACTTTTCAGTATATGGAGACTCATTCAGCTCCTGTCTTACCCACCTATCACTTGTCCTGAAAAGATGCCAAGAGACTAACCTGGTTTTAAACTGGGAGAAATGTCACTTTATGGTGACTGAAGGAATTGTCCTTGGGCACAAAATTTCAAGCAAGGGAATAGAGGTGGATAAGGCAAAGGTAGAGGTAATTGAAAAATTACCACCACCTGCCAATGTTAAGGCAATCAGAAGCTTTCTTGGGCATGCAGGATTCTACAGAAGGTTTATAAAGGATTTTTCAAAATTGCCAAACCTCTAAGTAATCTGCTAGCTGCTGACACTCCATTTATCTTTGATAATGAGTGTCTGCAGGCATTTGAGACCCTGAAGGCTAAGCTGGTCACAGCACCAGTTATCTCTGCACCAGATTGGACATTGCCATTTGAATTAATGTGTGATGCCAGTGATCATGCCATTGGTGCAGTGTTGGGACAGAGGCATAACAAGCTTTTGCACGTCATTTATTATGCCAGCCGTGTTCTAAATGACGCACAAAAGAACTACACAACCACAGAGAAAGAGTTACTTGCAGTGGTTTATGCCATTGACAAGTTTAGATCCTACCTAGTGGGATCAAAGGTGATTGTGTACACTGACCATGCTGCTCTTAAATACTTACTCACAAAGCAGGATTCAAAACCCAGGCTTATCAGATGGGTGTTGCTTCTGCAAGAGTTTGATATAGAAATAAGAGACAGAAAAGGGACAGAAAACCAAGTGGCTGATCATCTGTCCCGAATAGAACCAGTAGCTGGGGCGTCCCTCCCTTCTACTGAGATCTCTGAGACTTTCCCAGATGAGCAACTCTTTGCCATTCAGGAAGCTCCATGGTTTGCAGATATTGCAAATTATAAAGCTGTGAGGTTCATACCCAAGGAGTACAGCAATGTGCAAAGAAAGAAATTAATTTCAGATGCAAAGTACTACCTCTGGGATGAACCATATCTCTTTAAGAGATGTGCTGACGGAGTGATCCGCAGATGTGTACCCAGAGAAGAAGCACAAAAGATCTTATGGCATTGCCATGGATCACATTATGGAGGACATTTTGGAAGTGAGCGAACAGCCACTAAAGTCCTCCAGTGTGGCTTCTACTGGCCTACTCTCTATAAAGATTCCCGAGAGTTTGTGCGTAACTGTGATAGTTGCCAAAGAGCTGGTAACCTGCCTCACGGATATGCCATGCCTCAACAAGGGATATTAGAGATAGAATTGTTTGATGTATGGGGAATTGACTTCATGGGGCCATTCCCACCATCATACTCAAACACTTACATTCTGGTGGCAGTGGACTATGTATCTAAGTGGGTAGAAGCAATTGCTACACCCACTAATGATACCAAGACCGTGCTGAAATTCCTCCAGAAACACATCTTCAGCAGGTTTGGTGTTCCCAGAGTACTAATCAGTGATGGGGGCACTCATTTCTGCAATAGACTGCTACACTCTGCTATGGTTAGACATGGAATTAGCCATAAAGTGGCAACTCCGTATCATCCACAGACAAATGGGCAAGCAGAAGTCTCTAACAGAGAACTAAAAAGAATCCTAGAACGGACTGTGATGGCCCGAAGAAAGGATTGGGCAAAGAGCTTGGATGATGCTCTGTGGGCATACAGAACAGCATTCAAGACTCCTATAGGAACCTCTCCATACCAACTGGTGTATGGGAAGGCCTGTCATTTGCCTGTGGAACTGGAACATAAAGCCTATTGGGCAACCAGATTCCTAAACATGGATGCTCAGTTAGCTGGTGAGAAAAGACTGCTCCAGCTAAATGAGCTAGAGGAGTTCAGACTCAATGCCTTTGAAAATGCAAAAATTTATAAGGAAAAGGCAAAGAAGTGGCATGACAAGAGATTGTCAACCAGAGTCTTTGAGCTAGGACAAAAAGTTCTGCTCTTCAACTCCAGGCTCAAATTGTTTCCAGGAAAACTCAAATCCCGGTGGAGGGGTCCGTATGTGATTACAGGAGTGTCACCATATGGATATGTTGAGCTTCAGGATATTGATTCTAACAAGAAGTTCATTGTTAATGGACAGAGAATCAAGCACTATCTTGAAGGAAATTTTGAGCAGGAATGCTCAAAACTGAGACTTGAGTGATTCTTAGCAGAAGTCCAGCTAAAGACAGTAAAGAAGCGCTTGCTGGGAGGCAACCCAGTCATTAGGAGGGTATATGATTAGTTCTTACAGAGGCAAGTATCAAAAATGAAGGAATTCACAGAGTTACAGAAGGATTCAGCTCAAAAAGCAGAGAAAATGAGCTTACTGGCGAAAAAACGCCAGTAAGGGGCATTTTGGGCGTTAAACGCCAGAATGGGTACCATTCTGGGCGTTTAACGCCAGGAATGGTGCCATTTTGGGCGTTAAACGCCAGAATGGGCACCATTCTGGGCGTTTAACGCCAGGTGTGTAGCATCCTGGGCGTTCTGAAAAACGCCCAGTGACAAAAGATTTCTGGCGTTTAACGCCAGCCAGGGCACCTGGCTGGGCGTTAAACGCCGAAAAGGGGTAGTAAATGGGCGTTAAACGCCAGAATGGGTGCCATTCTGGGCGTTTAACGCCAGAAAGGTGGGGGGACCATATTTTTGTTTTCAACTCAAATTTTTTCAAACTTTCCTTTTCTCACCCATACTTTTCTACAAAATCACACTTCAATCATTCATCATTCACTTTCAAATCTTTAAAAATCAAAACCATTCTTCAAATTTATTTCAAATCAATTACAAACATTGTTCAAAAATTTCACCCTTTTCTCAATTTCTGTCCATATCTTCTCAAATCTCCTTTCAAATTTCTCTCTTCTTTTTCGAAAACTCCCCTCCCCACCTTATAAATACACGTTTGGCTCCCTCATTCCATCACACCATTCGAATTTCCTCTTCCTCCCCCTCTCTTCTCTCTTTTCTTTTGCTTGAGGACAAGCAAACCTCTAAGTTTGGTGTGCTTTTCCGTGATCACTAAGCCAAGATTCATCAAGATCATGGCTCCTAAGGGAAAACAAACCAATTTAAGAGGAAAGAAAGAGACTAATCCAAAGAATCTTTGGAATCAAGAGAAGTTCTTAACCAAAGAACATGAAGACCATTATCACAAAATAATGGGTCTGAGGTCAGTGATCCCGGAAGTAAAATTTGATCTGAAAGAAGATGAATATCCGGGGATCCAAGAGCAAATTTGAAACAGAGGTTGGGAAGTTCTAACCAATCCTGAGACAAAGGTTGGAAGGAACATGGTTCAGGAATTCTACTCAAATCTGTGGCTGACAGATAAGTAGAGAATGACTGGAACCGCTTACCATACCTATAGAACCATGGTCAGAGGGAAAGTTATGTACTTCCATCTGGACAAAATAAGAGAAATCTTCAAGTTGCCTCAACTGCAAGATGATCCTGATTCCTTTAATAGGAGGATGGTGAGAGTAGACAAAGGGTTGGATCAAGTTCTAGAGGACATATGCCTCCCTGGAACTAAGTGGATAACCAATTCTAAAGGTGTCCCAAACCAACTCAAGAGAGGAGACCTCAAACCAATTGCAAGAGGGTGGCTAGACTTCATTGGGCGTTCCATATTGCCCACTAGCAACCGTTCTGAGGTTACCATCAAGAGAGCAGTGATGATTCATTGCATTATGCTTGGAAAAGAAGTGGAGGTTCATCATGTGATTGCTTGTGAGATCTACACAATTGCAAATAAAAATTCCACTGAAGCCAAATTGGCTTACCCAAGCTTGATCTCCTTGCTCTGTAAAGAGGCTGGGGTGAAGATGGGAGTAGATGAATTCATACCCATTGAACATCCAATCACCAAGAAGTCAATGGAAGGACAAGTGCAAGACAACTCTATCAAAAGGAGGGCGCATGAGTTCCTCCCTGAATTCCCTGAAATTGGCTATTGGGCCAACCTAGAAGCATCTATTAACAAGTTGCAAGAGACTATGGAGCAACTGAAGGAAGAACAGCAGAATCAAAACTGCATGCTCTGCAAATTGCTGAAGGAACAAGAGAAGCAGGGGCGTGAGATTCAAGAGATGAAACGCCAAAAGCTCTCCTCCCAAGCTGAGGGAGCATCCACTTCTCAAAATCAAGGTTGTTGAGTCCTAACTCTGTGAAAACCTCTATCATTAGGAACCTATTTTTTTCGTTTTTCTTATTTTATTTTGTTTTTCTATTTCTAGTTTCATCTTATATTTATTTTCTAAGTCTTGTTCTTAATTCATAATTAATAAAATTAAAGTTTATGCCTTAAAGCTATGAATGTCCTATGAATCCTTCACCTCTCTTAAAAGAAAAATGCTTTAATCACAAAAGAACAAGAAGTACAGGATTTCGAAATTTATCCTTGAAACTAGTTGAATTAGTTTGATGTGGTGACAATACTTTTTGTTTTCTGAATGAATGCTTGAACAGTGCATATGTCTCTTGAATTTGATGTTTTAAGAATGTTAAAAATTGTTGGCTCTTGAAAGAATGAGGAGAAAGAGAACTGTTATTGAGGATCTGAAAATTCATCAAATTGATTCTTGAAGCAAGAAAAAGCAGTATTCAAAAAAAAAAAAGAGAGAAGAAGAAAAGAAAAAGAAAGAAATAAAGTTGTAAACCAAGGCAAAAAGAGTGTGCTTAAGAACCTTGGACACCTCTAATTGGGGACTCTAGCAAAGCTAAGTCACAATCTAAAAAGGTTCACCCAATTATGTGTCTGTGGCATGTATGTATCCGGTGGTAATACTGGAAGACAGAGTGCTTTGGGCCACAGCCAAGACTCATACACTAGCTATGTTCAAGAATCATGATACTTAACTAGGAGAATCAATAACACTATCTGAGTTCTGAGTTCTCATAGATGCCAATCATTCTGAACTTCAAAGGATAGAGTGAGATGCCAAAACTGTTCGGAGGCAAAATGCTACTAGTCCCGCTCATCTAATTGGAACTATGTTTCTTTGATATTTTGGAGTCTATAGTATATTCTCTTCTTTTTATCCTATTTTGATTTTCAGTTGCTTGGGGACAAGCAACAATTTAAGTTTGGTGTTGTGATGAGCGGATAATTTATACTCTTTTTGGCATTGTTTTTAGTATGTTTTTAGTATCTTTTAATTAGTTTTAGTATATTTTTATTAGTTTTAGTTAAAATTCACTTTTCTGGACTTTACTATGAGTTGTGTGTTTTTCTGTGATTTCAGGTATTTCTGACTGAAATTGAAGGTTCTGAGCAAAATCTGATTCAGAGACTGAAAAGGACTGCAGATGCTGTTGGATTCTGACATCCCTGCACTCGAAGTGGATTTTCTGGAGCTACAGAAGCCCAATTGGCGCGCTCTCAACGGCATTGGAAAGTAGACATCCTGGGCTTTCCAGCAATATATGATAGTCCATACTTTGCCCAAGATTGATGGCCCAAACCGGCGTGGCAAATCAGCATCAGAAATTCCAGCGTTAAACGCCGGAACTGGCATAAAACTTGGAGTTAAACGCCCAAACTGGCATGAAAGCTGGCGTTTAACTCCAGAAAACGTCTCTACACATAAAAGCTTCAATGCTCAGCCCAAGCACACACCAAGTGGGCCCGGAAGTGGATTTTTCTGTCATTTACTCATTTCTGTAAACCTTAGGATACTAGTTTACTATTTATAGGATCTTTTGACATTGTAATCGGTACCTTATGACCTCATAACACTTTTTACACGTTTTTTGTACCTTCCACGGCATGAGTCTCTAAACCCCATGGTTGGGGGTGAGGAGCTCTGCTGTGTCTTGATGGATTAATGCAATTACTACTGTTTCTTATTCAATCATGCTTGTTTCCATTCTAAGATATCACTTGCTCTTAACCCGGATGAATGTGATGATCTGTGACACTCATCATCATTCTCAACTATGAACATGTGCCTGACAACCACCTCTGTTCTACCTTAGATTAAGTAGATGTCTCTTGGATTCTTTAATCGGAATCTTCGTGGTATAAGCTAGAACTGATGGCGGCATTCAAGAGAGTCCGGAAGGTCTAAACCTTGTCTGTGGTATTCTGAGTAGGACTCAATGATTGAATGACTGTGACGTGCTTCAAACTCCTGAAGGCGGGGCGTTAGTGACAGACGCAAAAGAATCACTGGATTCTATTCCGGCCTGATTGAGAACCGACAGATGATTAGCCTATGCTGTGACAGAGCATCAGGGACGTATTTTCACTGAGAGGATGGGAGGTAGCCATTGACAACGGTGAAACCCTACATACAGCTTGCCATGGAAGGAGCCTTGCGTGTTTGATGAAGATGACAGTAGGAAAGCAGAGATTCGGAAGATGGAGCATCTCCAAAGCCTCAGCCTATTCTCCACTACTGCAAAACAAGTACCTTTTTCATGTTCTTTTGCCTTTTACAATCAATCCTGATAATTTCTGATATCCTGACTAAGATTTACAAGGTAACCATAGCTTGCTTCAAGCCGACAATCTCCGTGGGATCGACCCTTGCTCACGCAAGGTATTACTTGGACGACCCAGTGCACTTGCTGGTTAGTTGTGCGGGATTGCAAAAGTGTTATTGCAATTTCGTGCACCAAGTTTTTGGCGCCGTTGCCGGGGATTGTTCGAGTTTGGACAACTGACGGCTTATCTTGTTGCTTAGATTAGGACTGTTTTATTTTTGTTGGTTTAGAGTCTTTTAGTTGAAGTCTAGTTTCATATTTTAAGTTTGGTGTCCATTGCATGCTTTTATTTTTTTTTCTTCTAGTTTTCGAAATGCATGTTCTTAGTCCCTTTTTGATTCATAAAAATTCTAAGTTTGGTGTCCTCTTTGTGTTTTTCCTTTAAAATTTTCGAAAATTTAGTGTTTGATTTTCTAAAAAATTTTAAGTTTGGTGTCTTTTTGTTGTTTTTCTCTTTCCTCTTTTCAAAAATCAAATCTTTTTCATAAAAATTTTCAATCATATCTTTTTAATGCTATTTTCAAAATCTTTTAATTAACTGATTGATTTAGTTCTCAATTTGCTTTGATCTTATTTTCTTTTGATTTTCGAATTTATTTTTTTATTTCCTTTTGTTTTATTTTAATTTTCGTTTAAATTCAAAAAAAAAAAACAAACAAAATTTATCTCTTTGCAATCATTCTCATTTCCCTTTTGTCCATTATGGACTTAAGTGGAATTAATCAGTCCAAGAGGACTCTGGGGTCATATGCTAACCCCATCACAGCTGCATATGGGAGTAGCATCTGTATACCTCCCACCAAAGCAAGCAGCTTTGAGCTAAACCCTCAACTCATTATCATAGTGCAGCAAAATTGCCAGTATTCCGGTCTTCCACAGGAAGAACCTACTGAGTTTCTGGCACAATTTTTACAAATTGCTGACACAGTACATGATAAAGAGGTAGATCAGGATGTCTACAGACTATTACTGTTTCCATTTGCTGTAAAAGATCAAGCTAAAAGGTTGAATAACCAACCTACAGCAAGCATAAAGACATGGAAACAGTTATCAGACAAATTCCTGAATCATTTCTACCCTCCAAAGAGGATGACACAGCTAAGGCTGGACATCCAAGGCTTTAAACAAGAGGATAATGAATCCCTTTATAATGCCTGGGAGAGGTATAGAGGTATGCTTAGAAAATGCCCCTCTGAAATGTTCTCAGAGTGGGTACAGTTAGACATCTTCTACTATGGCTCACAGAAAAAGCTCAGATGTCTTTAGACCACTCAGCTGGTGGATCTATACACATGAGGAAGACAATTGAAGAAGCTCAAGAGCTTATAGACACTGTTGCTAGAAACCAATACTTATATTCTAGCAATGAGTTCGTTCCAAAAGAGGAGGTCATGGCATTAGTCACTGATCCTAATCCTCAAGAACAGATGAATGAGCTTAATCAACAATTGCTCCTGATGACAGAACAGTTAGCAGAATTTAAAGAAATGCTCCATGATACTAAAGTTGCTAACAAGAACATAGAACTGCAGTTGAATCAAGCAAAAAAGCAAATATCTAAACAAATAACAGAAGGATGTCAAGCAGTTCAACTAAGGAGTGGGAAAACACTGAATACCACTGCTCAAAGGAGCAAGAAGCCAAACAAAGAACAATTGACAGAGGATAACCAAACCACTGTTCAAAATCCCTCTGAGGACAATAAGAGCCCAGAGAGGAATATTATTGGCGTTCAAACGCCAGAAAGGGAAGGAAAGTTGGCGTTAAACGCCCATTCCTTGCCCAGTTCTGGCGTTCAAACGCCAGAAAAGGGGGAGAAGTTGGCGTTTTAACGCCCAATCTTCACCCATTCCTGGCGTTCAAACGCCCAAGAGGATCAGGCACCTGAGAGTGCTGATATTATCCCTCTAACAAGGCTTCTTCTTCCCACTTCTGTAAGGAATAAACCTGCAGCATCTAAGGTTGAGGAATATCAAGCCAAGATGCCTTATCCTCAGAAAACTCCGCAAAGCGGAACAGGATAAGCAATTTGCCCGCTTTGCAGACTATCTAAGGACTCTTGAAATAAGATTCCGTTTGCAGAGGCACTTGAGCAAATACCTTCTTATGCTAAGTTCATGAAAGAGATCTTAAGTCATAAGAAGGATTGGAGAGAAACTGAAAAAGTGTTTCTCACTGAATGCAGTGCTGTCATACTAAAAACAACTAAAAAGCTTCAAGATCCTGGAAGCTTTATAATACCATGCACATTAGAAGGCGCTTGCACCAAGACAGCCCCTATGTGATCTTGGAACAAGCATCAATCTAATACCTGCATCCACTATCAGAAAGCTTGGGTTGGCTGGAGAAGTCAAACCAACCAGGATATGCCTCCAACTGCTGATGGCTCCATTAAACACCCATCAGGCATAATAGAGGACATGATTGTCAAGGTTGGGCCATTTGCCTTTCCCACTGACTTTGTGGTGCTGGAAATGGAGGAGCACAAAAGTGCAACT